>NC_084748.1:28462569-28710069 GCF_033978785.1 Entelurus aequoreus
AAATGGAAGGCTGACACCCATTGGGACTACAGCTGTCTTCTCTAACTCTTTGGATATTCACCAGAGTAAGCATCTTCGAGTTACAGACAGCAGAGTGGCGCAGCGGAAGCGTGCTGGGCCCATAACCCAGAGGTCGATGGATCGAAAGCATCCTCTGCTATGACTTAGGTTTCAAGCGAATCTTTGACTGATTCTTAATTCAAATGGAAGGCTGACACCCATTCAGACTACAGCTGTCTTCTCTATCTCTTTGGATATTCACCAGAGTAAGCGTCTCCTAGTTACAGGCAGCGGAAGCGTGCTGGGCCCATAACCCAGAGGTCGATGGATCGAAACCATCCTCTACTATGATTTAGGTTTCAGGTGAATCTTTGACTGATTCTTAATTCAAATGGAAGGCTGACACCCATTGGGACTACAGCTGTCTTCTCTAACTCTTTGGATATTCACCAGAGTAAGCATCTTTGAGTTACAGACAGCAGAGTGGCGCAGCGGAAGCGTGCTGGGCCCATAACCCAGAGGTCGATGGATCGAAACCATCCTCTGCTATGACTTAGGTTTCAAGCGAATCTTTGACTGATCCTTAATTCAAATGGAAGGCTGACACCCATTCAGGCTATAGCTGTCTTCTCTAACTCTGTGGATATTCACCAGAGTAAGCATCTTCTAGTTACAGGCAGCGGAAGCGTGCTGGGCCCATAACCCAGAGGTCGATGGATCGAAACCATCCTCTACTATGATTTAGGTTTCAGGTGAATCTTTGACTGATCTTTGGGAATTACACTTATGATTCCTGCTTAGCTGAGAGGTTAAACGTCTTATAAGTCAATCTACACAGTACAGTTGCAATCGATGCAACGCCCTGAAAATACAGTGACTTGAATGAATGAGAAATTTCATAGGTTTGTGCGTGACATTTTCATGGAACCCAGCATTCATGATATTGAAGCCAAAGGTCTGCCTATATGAGAACCCTCTAAATTTGGTGTTGTGTGAGCTCGGCTGTACATGAGGTGCTCAGGTATGTTGCAAACTACTTCATGATGAAACACAGGACCTTGCTATTATTTCTTTCCTTGCTTATTTATAGACGTAAGAAGGAAAGTAAAAGAAGCCTTGTTTCCACCCTGTTTCGAACAGGGGACCTTTCGCGTGCGAGGCGAATGTGATAACCACTACACCATGGAAACTGCTGCAAGTCACAGACCTTTATCAAGACTTACAAGTACATTTTCGGCCGACGGAAAACATGGTGCTCGCTAGTCTTATTGCTGTTACTAGCTGCATTGCATTTCTTGCCTTTTGTGGATGTTGTTATATCCCTTGTGCAAGTAGAATGTGTTCCACTTTGTAGCATGTTTTGTTTGTCGCAGCCCGCATTTCAAACGTTCTTCCTCTTAACCGAGTTCATAAATCTCTATTATTCCACAGGCATTGGTGGTTCAGTGGTAGAATTCTCGCCTGCCACGCGGGAGACCCGGGTCCGATTCCCGGCCAATGCAATCTGTTGATTTTGTTACATTTTAACCAATATTCATAAGGGACAAAAGCAATGTTTGTGACAACCCCAAGACACAGTCATTCCACCCAAAAGGCATATTGGACTCCCTGAATGCTGAAGCAGTGTACTTCTAGTTACGCCCATCCAAAGACAATGACATCGGGCTATCGTAACATGAGATTTTATAATTTTTTGGGGAGTAATTTATCCTTTAAACTAGTCAGTCTCTGTGGCGCAATCGGTCAGCGCGTTCGGCTGTTAACTGAGAGGATGGTGGTTCAAGCCCACCCAGGGACGGGATTTTGACACGAGCACGGGGGTTCGAGGGTTTTCTTGTACAGCCCATGTCCTTCTCTAAGTTTGCAAAAAAGTTTCTAGTTAAAACGTGTGCTACGTTTGCAACATAACTTTCAAGCCACGCTTGTTTAAACTAATGTAAATTACTGATAATCAATGCTATCGCCTCAAATTGGCTATCATTAATTGAATGAAGGGTTATAGGCATCGAGTTGAAATCCCCTTTTTTTCCAGGCGCTGTTGGTGTCGGTCAAAGTGCCTGACTGTTAAGCAGAAGAGGTTGGGCTCAAATCCCGTCAGTGTCTTGATGTTAGTTCCATAACACATTCTCAGTTTGTTTTCAAACCACGTGAATGTAAGCCTAAATTATATTCGTTTTGAATAAAATCCCCAATGGATCCACAGAGTTTGATGATTACTACAATGTTTTCTTTAAAAAAAATGCCATTTAAAATGTGGACACAACCAGGACTCAGAAAGAAAGACTACTTCAGATGGGTTCCAAATCACTTTGTTACAAGTAGTTTGTCTGGATATTCACCAGAGTTAGCATCTTGGAGTTACAGACAGCAGAGTGGCGCAGGGGAAGCGTGCTGGGCCCATAACCCAGAGGTCGATGGATGGAAACCATCCTCTGCTATGATTTAGGTTTCAAGCGAATCTTCGACTGATTCTTAATTCAAATGGAAGGCTGACACCCATTGGGACTACAGCTGTCTTCTCTAACTCTTTGGATATTCACCAGAGTAAGCATCTTGGAGTTACAGACAGCAGAGTGGCGCAGGGGAAGCGTGCTGGGCCCATAACCCAGAGGTCGTTGGATGGAAACCATCCTCTGTTATGATTTAGGTTTCAAGCGAATCTTCGACTGATTCTTAATTCAAATGGAAGGCTGACACCCATTGGGACTACAGCTGTCTTCTCTAACTCTTTGGATATTCACCAGAGTAAGCATCTTTTAGTTACAGACAGCAGAGTGGCGCAGCGGAAGCGTGCTGGGCCCATAACCCAGAGGTCGATGGATCGAAACCATCCTCTGCTATGACTTAGGTTTCAAGCGAATCTTTGACTGATTCTTAATTCAAATGGAAGGCTGACACCCATTCAGACTACAGCTGTCTTCTCTAACTCTTTGGATATTCACCAGAGTAAGCATCTTCTAGTTACAGGCAGCGGAAGCGTGCTGGGCCCATAACCCAGAGGTCGATGGATCGAAACCATCCTCTACTATGATTTAGGTTTCAGGTGAATCTTTGACTGATTCTTAATTCAAATGGAAGGCTGACACCCATTGGGACTACAGCTGTCTTCTCTAACTCTTTGGATATTCACCAGAGTAAGCATCTTTGAGTTACAGACAGCAGAGTGGCGCAGCGGAAGCGTGCTGGGCCCATAACCCAGAGGTCGATGGATCGAAACCATCCTCTGCTATGACTTAGGTTTCAAGCGAATCTTTGACTGATCCTTAATTCAAATGGAAGGCTGACACCCATTCAGGCTATAGCTGTCTTCTCTAACTCTGTGGATATTCACCAGAGTAAGCATCTTCTAGTTACAGGCAGCGGAAGCGTGCTGGGCCCATAACCCAGAGGTCGATGGATCGAAACCATCCTCTACTATGATTTAGGTTTCAGGTGAATCTTTGACTGATCTTTGGGAATTACACTTATGATTCCTGCTTAGCTGAGAGGTTAAACGTCTTATAAGTCAATCTACACAGTACAGTTGCAATCGATGCAACGCCCTGAAAATACAGTGACTTGAATGAATGAGAAATTTCATAGGTTTGTGCGTGACATTTTCATGGAACCCAGCATTCATGATATTGAAGCCAAAGGTCTGCCTATATGAGAACCCTCTAAATTTGGTGTTGTGTGAGCTCGGCTGTACATGAGGTGCTCAGGTATGTTGCAAACTACTTCATGATGAAACACAGGACCTTGCTATTATTTCTTTCCTTGCTTATTTATAGACGTAAGAAGGAAAGTAAAAGAAGCCTTGTTTCCACCCTGTTTCGAACAGGGGACCTTTCGCGTGTGAGGCGAATGTGATAACCACTACACCATGGAAACTGCTGCAAGTCACAGACCTTTATCAAGACTTACAAGTACATTTTCGGCCGACGGAAAACATGGTGCTCGCTAGTCTTATTGCTGTTACTAGCTGCATTGCATTTCTTGCCTTTTGTGGATGTTGTTATATCCCTTGTGCAAGTAGAAAGTGTTCCACTTTGTAGCATGTTTTGTTTGTCGCAGCCCGCATTTCAAACGTTCTTCCTCTTAACCGAGTTCATAAATCTCTATTACTCCACAGGCATTGGTGGTTCAGTGGTAGAATTCTCGCCTGCCACGCGGGAGACCCGGGTCCGATTCCCGGCCAATGCAATCCGTTGATCTTGTTACATTTTAACTAATATTCATAAGGGACAAAAGCAATGTTTTTGACAACCGCAAGACACAGTCATTCCACCCAAAAGGCATATTGGACTCCCCGAATGCTGAAGCAGTGTACTTCTAGTTACGCCCATCCAAAGACAATGACATCGGGCTATCGTAACATGAGATTTTATAATTTTTTGGGGAGTAATTTATCATTTAAACTAGTCAGTCTCTGTGGCGCAATCGGTCAGCGCGTTCGGCTGTTAACTGAGAGGATGGTGGTTCAAGCCCACCCAGGGACGGGATTTTGACACGAGCACGGGGGTTCGAGGGTTTTCTTGTACAGCCCATGTCCTTCTCTAAGTTTGCAAAAAAGTTTCTAGTTAAAATGTGTGCTACGTTTGCAACATAACTTTCAAGCCAAGCTTGTTTAAACTAATGTAAATTACTGATAATCAATGCTATCGCCTCAAATTGGCTATCATTAATTGAATGAAGGGTTATAGGCATCGAGTTGAAATCCCATTTTTTTCCAGGCGCTGTTGGTGTCAGTCAAAGTGCCTGACTGTTAAGCAGAAGAGGTTGGGCTCAAATCCCATCAGTGTCTTGGTGTTAGTTCCATTACACTTTCTCAGTTTGTTTTCAAACCACGTGAATGTAAGCCTAAATTCTATTCGTTTTGAATAAAATCCCAATGGATCCACAGAGTTTGATGATTACTACAATGTTTTCTTTAAAAAAAATGCCATTTAAAATGTGGACACAACCAGGACTCAGAAAGAAAGACTACTTCAAATGGGTTCCAAATCACTTTGTTACAAGTAGTTTGTCTGGATATTCACCAGAGTAAGCATCTTGGAGTTACAGACAGCAGAATGGCGCAGGGGAGGCGTGCTGGGCCCATAACCCAGAGGTCGTTGGATGGAAACCATCCTCTGTTATGATTTAGGTTTCAAGCGAATCTTCGACTGATTCTTAATTCAAATGGAAGGCTGACACCCATTGGGACTACAGCTGTCTTCTCTAACTCTTTGGATATTCACCAGAGTAAGCATCTTTGAGTTACAGACAGCAGAGTGGCGCAGCGGAAGCGTGCTGGGCCCATAACCCAGAGGTCGAAGGATGGAAACCATCCTCTGCTATGATTTAGGTTTCAAGCGAATCTTCGACTGATTCTTAATTCAAATGGAAGGCTGACACCCATTGGGACTACAGCTGTCTTCTCTAACTCTTTGGATATTCACCAGAGTAAGCATCTTTGAGTTACAGACAGCAGAGTGGCGCAGCGGAAGCGTGCTGGGCCCATAACCCTGAGGTCGATGGATCGAAACCATCCTCTGCTATGACTTAGGTTTCAAGCGAATCTTTGACTGATTCTTAATTCAAATGGAAGGCTGACACCCATTCAGACTACAGCTGTCTTCTCTAACTCTTTGGATATTCACCAGAGTAAGCATCTTCTAGTTACAGGCAGCGGAAGGGTGCTGGGCCCATAACCCAGAGGTCGATGGATCGAAACCATCCTCTACTATGATTTAGGTTTCAGGTGAATCTTTGACTGATCTTTGGGAATTACACTTATGATTCCTGCTTAGCTGAGAGGTTAAACGTCTTATAAGTCTATCCACACAGTACAGTTGCAATCGATGCAACGCCCTGAAAATACAGTGACTTGAATGAATGAGAAATTTCATAGGTTTGTGCGTGACATTTTCATGGAACCCAGCATTCATGATATTGAAGCCAAAGGTCTGCCTATATGAGAACCCTCTAAATTTGGTGTTGTGTGAGCTCGGCTGTACATGAGGTGCTCAGGTATGTTGCAATCTACTTCATGATGAAACACAGGACCTTGCTATTATTTCTTTCCTTGCTTATTTATAGACGTAAGAAGGAAAGTAAAAAAAGCCTTGTTTCCACCCTGTTTCGAACAGGGGACCTTTCGCGTGTTAGGCGAATGTGATAACCACTACACCATGGAAACTGCTGCAAGTCACAGACCTTTATCAAGACTTACAAGTACATTTTCGGCCGACGGAAAACATGGTGCTCGCTAGTCTTTTTGCTGTTACTAGCTGCATTGCATTTCTTGCCTTTTGTGGATGTTGTTATATCCCTTGTGCAAGTAGAAAGTGTTCCACTTTGTAGCATGTTTTGTTTGTCGCAGCCCGCATTTCAAACGTTCTTCCTCTTAACCGAGTTCATAAATCTCTATTATTCCACAGGCATTGGTGGTTCAGTGTTAGAATTCTCGCCTGCCACGCGGGAGACCCGGGTCCGATTCCCGGCCAATGCAATCTGTTGATTTTGTTACATTTTAACCAATATTCATAAGGGACAAATGCAATGTTTGTGACAACCGCAAGACACAGTCATTCCACCCAAAAGGCATATTGGACTCCCCGAATGCTGAAGCAGTGTACTTCTAGTTACGCCCATCCAAAGACAATGACATCGGGCTATCGTAACATGAGATTTTATAATTTTTTGGGAAGTAATTTATCATTTAAACTAGCCAGTCTCTGTGGCGCAATCGGTCAGCGCGTTCGGCTGTTAACTGAGAGGATGGTGGTTCAAGCCCACCCAGGGACGGGATTTTGACACGAGCACGGGGGTTCGAGGGTTTTCTTGTACAGCCCATGTCCTTCTCTAAGTTTGCAAAAAAGTTTCTAGTTAAAACGTGTGCTACGTTTGCAACATAACTTTCAAGCCACGCTTGTTTAAACTAATGTAAATTACTGATAATCAATGCTATCGCCTCAAATTGGCTATCATTAATTGAATGAAGGGTTATAGGCATCGAGTTGAAATCCCACTTTTTTCCAGGCGCTGTTGGTGTCAGTCAAAGTGCCTGACTGTTAAGCAGAAGAGGTTGGGCTCAAATCCCGTCAGTGTCTTGATGTTAGTTCCATAACACTTTCTCAGTTTGTTTTCAAACCACGTGAATGTAAGCCTAAATTATATTAGTTTTGAATAAAATCCCAATGGATCCACAGAGTTTGATGATTACTACAATGTTTTCTTTAAAAAAAATGCCATTTAAAATGTGGACACAACCAGGACTCAGAAAGAAAGACTACTTCAGATGGGTTCCAAATCACTTTGTTACAAGTAGTTTGTCTGGATATTCACCAGAGTAAGCATCTTGGAGTTACAGACAGCAGAGTGGCGCAGGGGAAGCGTGCTGGGCCCATAACCCAGAGGTCGATGGATGGAAACCATCCTCTGCTATGATTTAGGTTTCAAGCGAATCTTCGACTGATTCTTAATTCAAATGGAAGGCTGACACCCATTGGGACTACAGCTGTCTTCTCTAACTCTTTGGATATTCACCAGAGTAAGCATCTTGGAGTTACAGACAGCAGAGTGGCGCAGGGGAAGCGTGCTGGGCCCATAACCCAGAGGTCGTTGGATGGAAACCATCCTCTGTTATGATTTAGGTTTCAAGCGAATCTTCGACTGATTCTTAATTCAAATGGAAGGCTGACACCCATTGGGACTACAGCTGTCTTCTCTAACTCTTTGGATATTCACCAGAGTAAGCATCTTTGAGTTACAGACAGCAGAGTGGCGCAGCGGAAGCGTGCTGGGCCCATAACCCAGAGGTCGATGGATGGAAACCATCCTCTGCTATGATTTAGGTTTCAAGCGAATCTTCGACTGATTCTTAATTCAAATGGAAGGCTGACACCCATTGGGACTACAGCTGTCTTCTCTAACTCTTTGGATATTCACCAGAGTAAGCATCTTTTAGTTAAAGACAGCAGAGTGGCGCAGCGGAAGCGTGCTGGGCCCATAACCCAGAGGTCGATGGATCGAAACCATCCTCTGCTATGACTTAGGTTTCAAGGGAATCTTTGACTGATTCTTAATTCAAATGGAAGGCTGACACCCATTCAGACTACAGCTGTCTTCTCCAACTCTTTGGATATTCACCAGAGTAAGCATCTTCTAGTTACAGGCAGCGGAAGCGTGCTGGGCCCATAACCCAGAGGTCGATGGATCGAAACCATCCTCTACTATGATTTAGGTTTCAGGTGAATCTTTGACTGATTCTTAATTCAAATGGAAGGCTGACACCCATTGGTACTACAGCTGTCTTCTCTAACTCTTTGGATATTCACCAGAGTAAGCATCTTCGAGTTACAGACAGCAGAGTGGCGCAGCGGAAGCGTGCTGGGCCCATAACCCAGAGGTCGATGGATCGAAAGCATCCTCTGCTATGACTTAGGTTTCAAGCGAATCTTTGACTGATTCTTAATTCAAATGGAAGGCTGACACCCATTCAGACTACAGCTGTCTTCTCTATCTCTTTGGATATTCACCAGAGTAAGCGTCTCCTAGTTACAGGCAGCGGAAGCGTGCTGGGCCCATAACCCAGAGGTCGATGGATCGAAACCATCCTCTACTATGATTTAGGTTTCAGGTGAATCTTTGACTGATTCTTAATTCAAATGGAAGGCTGACACCCATTGGGACTACAGCTGTCTTCTCTAACTCTTTGGATATTCACCAGAGTAAGCATCTTTGAGTTACAGACAGCAGAGTGGCGCAGCGGAAGCGTGCTGGGCCCATAACCCAGAGGTCGATGGATCGAAACCATCCTCTGCTATGACTTAGGTTTCAAGCGAATCTTCGACTGATTCTTAATTCAAATGGAAGGCTGACACCCATTGGGACTACAGCTGTCTTCTCTAACTCTTTGGATATTCACCAGAGTAAGCATCTTTGAGTTACAGACAGCAGAGTGGCGCAGCGGAAGCGTGCTGGGCCCATAACCCAGAGGTCGAAGGATGGAAACCATCCTCTGCTATGATTTAGGTTTCAAGCGAATCTTCGACTGATTCTTAATTCAAATGGAAGGCTGACACCCATTGGGACTACAGCTGTCTTTTCTAACTCTTTGGATATTCACCAGAGTAAGCATCTTTGAGTTACAGACAGCAGAGTGGCGCAGCGGAAGCGTGCTGGGCCCATAACCCTGAGGTCGATGGATCGAAACCATCCTCTGCTATGACTTAGGTTTCAAGCGAATCTTTGACTGATTCTTAATTCAAATGGAAGGCTGACACCCATTCAGACTACAGCTGTCTTCTCTAACTCTTTGGATATTCACCAGAGTAAGCATCTTCTAGTTACAGGCAGCGGAAGCGTGCTGGGCCCATAACCCAGAGGTCGATGGATCGAAACCATCCTCTACTATGATTTAGGTTTCAGGTGAATCTTTGACTGATCTTTGGGAATTACACTTATGATTCCTGCTTAGCTGAGAGGTTAAACGTCTTATAAGTCTATCCACACAGTACAGTTGCAATCGATGCAACGCCCTGAAAATACAGTGACTTGAATGAATGAGAAATTTCATAGGTTTGTGCGTGACATTTTCATGGAACCCAGCATTCATGATATTGAAGCCAAAGGTCTGCCTATATGAGAACCCTCTAAATTTGGTGTTGTGTGAGCTCGGCTGTACATGAGGTGCTCAGGTATGTTGCAATCTACTTCATGATGAAACACAGGACCTTGCTATTATTTCTTTCCTTGCTTATTTATAGACGTAAGAAGGAAAGTAAAAAAAGCCTTGTTTCCACCCTGTTTCGAACAGGGGACCTTTCGCGTGTTAGGCGAATGTGATAACCACTACACCATGGAAACTGCTGCAAGTCACAGACCTTTATCAAGACTTACAAGTACATTTTCGGCCGACGGAAAACATGGTGCTCGCTAGTCTTTTTGCTGTTACTAGCTGCATTGCATTTCTTGCCTTTTGTGGATGTTGTTATATCCCTTGTGCAAGTAGAATGTATTCCACTTTGTAGCATGTTTTGTTTGTCGCAGCCCGCATTTCAAACGTTCTTCCTCTTAACCGAGTTCATAAATCTCTATTATTCCACAGGCATTGGTGGTTCAGTGTTAGAATTCTCGCCTGCCACGCGGGAGACCCGGGTCCGATTCCCGGCCAATGCAATCTGTTGATTTTGTTACATTTTAACCAATATTCATAAGGGACAAAAGCAATGTTTGTGACAACCGCAAGACACAGTCATTCCACCCAAAAGGCATATTGGACTCCCCGAATGCTGAAGCAGTGTACTTCTAGTTACGCCCATCCAAAGACAATGACATCGGGCTATCGTAACATGAGATTTTATAATTTTTTGGGAAGTAATTTATCATTTAAACTAGCCAGTCTCTGTGGCGCAATCGGTCAGCGCGTTCGGCTGTTAACTGAGAGGATGGTGGTTCAAGCCCACCCAGGGACGGGATTTTGACACGAGCACGGGGGTTCGAGGGTTTTCTTGTACAGCCCATGTCCTTCTCTAAGTTTGCAAAAAAGTTTCTAGTTAAAACGTGTGCTACGTTTGCAACATAACTTTCAAGCCACGCTTGTTTAAACTAATGTAAATTACTGATAATCAATGCTATCGCCTCAAATTGGCTATCATTAATTGAATGAAGGGTTATAGGCATCGAGTTGAAATCCCACTTTTTTCCAGGCGCTGTTGGTGTCAGTCAAAGTGCCTGACTGTTAAGCAGAAGAGGTTGGGCTCAAATCCCGTCAGTGTCTTGATGTTAGTTCCATAACACTTTCTCAGTTTGTTTTCAAACCACGTGAATGTAAGCCTAAATTATATTAGTTTTGAATAAAATCCCAATGGATCCACAGAGTTTGATGATTACTACAATGTTTTCTTTAAAAAAAATGCCATTTAAAATGTGGACACAACCAGGACTCAGAAAGAAAGACTACTTCAGATGGGTTCCAAATCACTTTGTTACAAGTAGTTTGTCTGGATATTCACCAGAGTAAGCATCTTGGAGTTACAGACAGCAGAGTGGCGCAGGGGAAGCGTGCTGGGCCCATAACCCAGAGGTCGATGGATGGAAACCATCCTCTGCTATGATTTAGGTTTCAAGCGAATCTTCGACTGATTCTTAATTCAAATGGAAGGCTGACACCCATTGGGACTACAGCTGTCTTCTCTAACTCTTTGGATATTCACCAGAGTAAGCATCTTGGAGTTACAGACAGCAGAGTGGCGCAGGGGAAGCGTGCTGGGCCCATAACCCAGAGGTCGTTGGATGGAAACCATCCTCTGTTATGATTTAGGTTTCAAGCGAATCTTCGACTGATTCTTAATTCAAATGGAAGGCTGACACCCATTGGGACTACAGCTGTCTTCTCTAACTCTTTGGATATTCACCAGAGTAAGCATCTTTGAGTTACAGACAGCAGAGTGGCGCAGCGGAAGCGTGCTGGGCCCATAACCCAGAGGTCGATGGATGGAAACCATCCTCTGCTATGATTTAGGTTTCAAGCGAATCTTCGACTGATTCTTAATTCAAATGGAAGGCTGACACCCATTGGGACTACAGCTGTCTTCTCTAACTCTTTGGATATTCACCAGAGTAAGCATCTTTTAGTTAAAGACAGCAGAGTGGCGCAGCGGAAGCGTGCTGGGCCCATAACCCAGAGGTCGATGGATCGAAACCATCCTCTGCTATGACTTAGGTTTCAAGGGAATCTTTGACTGATTCTTAATTCAAATGGAAGGCTGACACCCATTCAGACTACAGCTGTCTTCTCTAACTCTTTGGATATTCACCAGAGTAAGCATCTTCTAGTTACAGGCAGCGGAAGCGTGCTGGGCCCATAACCCAGAGGTCGATGGATCGAAACCATCCTCTACTATGATTTAGGTTTCAGGTGAATCTTTGACTGATTCTTAATTCAAATGGAAGGCTGACACCCATTGGGACTACAGCTGTCTTCTCTAACTCTTTGGATATTCACCAGAGTAAGCATCTTCGAGTTACAGACAGCAGAGTGGCGCAGCGGAAGCGTGCTGGGCCCATAACCCAGAGGTCGATGGATCGAAAGCATCCTCTGCTATGACTTAGGTTTCAAGCGAATCTTTGACTGATTCTTAATTCAAATGGAAGGCTGAAACCCATTCAGACTACAGCTGTCTTCTCTATCTCTTTGGATATTCACCAGAGTAAGCGTCTCCTAGTTACAGGCAGCGGAAGCGTGCTGGGCCCATAACCCAGAGGTCGATGGATCGAAACCATCCTCTACTATGATTTAGGTTTCAGGTGAATCTTTGACTGATTCTTAATTCAAATGGAAGGCTGACACCCATTGGGACTACAGCTGTCTTCTCTAACTCTTTGGATATTCACCAGAGTAAGCATCTTTGAGTTACAGACAGCAGAGTGGCGCAGCGGAAGCGTGCTGGGCCCATAACCCAGAGGTCGATGGATCGAAACCATCCTCTGCTATGACTTAGGTTTCAAGCGAATCTTTGACTGATCCTTAATTCAAATGGAAGGCTGACACCCATTCAGGCTACAGCTGTCTTCTCTAACTCTGTGGATATTCACCAGAGTAAGCATCTTCTAGTTACAGGCAGCGGAAGCGTGCTGGGCCCATAACCCAGAGGTCGATGGATCGAAACCATCCTCTACTATGATTTAGGTTTCAGGTGAATCTTTGACTGATCTTTGGGAATTACACTTATGATTCCTGCTTAGCTGAGAGGTTAAACGTCTTATAAGTCAATCTACACAGTACAGTTGCAATCGATGCAACGCCCTGAAAATACAGTGACTTGAATGAATGAGAAATTTCATAGGTTTGTGCGTGACATTTTCATGGAACCCAGCATTCATGATATTGAAGCCAAAGGTCTGCCTATATGAGAACCCTCTAAATTTGGTGTTGTGTGAGCTCGGCTGTACATGAGGTGCTCAGGTATGTTGCAAACTACTTCATGATGAAACACAGGACCTTGCTATTATTTCTTTCCTTGCTTATTTATAGACGTAAGAAGGAAAGTAAAAGAAGCCTTGTTTCCACCCTGTTTCGAACAGGGGACCTTTCGCGCGTGAGGCGAATGTGATAACCACTACACCATGGAAACTGCTGCAAGTCACAGACCTTTATCAAGACTTACAAGTACATTTTCGGCCGACGGAAAACATGGTGCTCGCTAGTCTTATTGCTGTTACTAGCTGCATTGCATTTCTTGCCTTTTGTGGATGTTGTTATATCCCTTGTGCAAGTAGAAAGTGTTCCACTTTGTAGCATGTTTTGTTTGTCGCAGCCCGCATTTCAAACGTTCTTCCTCTTAACCGAGTTCATAAATCTCTATTACTCCACAGGCATTGGTGGTTCAGTGGTGGAATTCTCGCCTGCCACGCGGGAGACCCGGGTCCGATTCCCGGCCAATGCAATCCGTTGATCTTGTTACATTTTAACTAATATTCATAAGGGACAAAAGCAATGTTTGTGACAACCGCAAGACACAGTCATTCCACCCAAAAGGCATATTGGACTCCCCGAATGCTGAAGCAGTGTACTTCTAGTTACGCCCATCCAAAGACAATGACATCGGGCTATCGTAACATGAGATTTTATAATTTTTTGGGGAGTAATTTATCATTTAAACTAGTCAGTCTCTGTGGCGCAATCGGTCAGCGCGTTCGGCTGTTAACTGAGAGGATGGTGGTTCAAGCCCACCCAGGGACGGGATTTTGACACGAGCACGGGGGTTCGAGGGTTTTCTTGTACAGCCCATGTCCTTCTCTAAGTTTGCAAAAAAGTTTCTAGTTAAAACGTGTGCTACGTTTGCAACATAACTTTCAAGCCACGCTTGTTTAAACTAATGTAAATTACTGATAATCAATGCTATCGCCTCAAATTGGCTATCATTAATTGAATGAAGGGTTATAGGCATCGAGTTGAAATCCCATTTTTTTCCAGGCGCTGTTGGTGTCAGTCAAAGTGCCTGACTGTTAAGCAGAAGAGGTTGGGCTCAAATCCCGTCAGTGTCTTGATGTTAGTTCCATAACACTTTCTCAGTTTGTTTTCAAACCACGTGAATGTAAGCCTAAATTATATTCGTTTTGAATAAAATCCCCAATGGATCCACAGAGTTTGATGATTACTACAATGTTTTCTTTAAAAAAAATGCCATTTAAAATGTGGACACAACCAGGACTCAGAAAGAAAGACCACTTCAGATGGGTTCCAAATCACTTTGTTACAAGTAGTTTGTCTGGATATTCACCAGAGTAAGCATCTTGGAGTTACAGACAGCAGAGTGGCGCAGGGGAAGCGTGCTGGGCCCATAACCCAGAGGTCGATGGATGGAAACCATCCTCTGCTATGATTTAGGTTTCAAGCGAATCTTCGACTGATTCTTAATTCAAATGGAAGGCTGACACCCATTGGGACTACAGCTGTCTTCTCTAACTCTTTGGATATTCACCAGAGTAAGCATCTTTGAGTTACAGACAGCAGAGTGGCGCAGCGGAAGCGTGCTGGGCCCATAACCCAGAGGTCGATGGATGGAAACCATCCTCTGCTATGATTTAGGTTTCAAGCGAATCTTCGACTGATTCTTAATTCAAATGGAAGGCTGACACCCATTGGGACTACAGCTGTCTTCTCTAACTCTTTGGATATTCACCAGAGTAAGCATCTTTTAGTTACAGACAGCAGAGTGGCGCAGCGGAAGCGTGCTGGGCCCATAACCCAGAGGTCGATGGATCGAAACCATCCTCTGCTATGACTTAGGTTTCAAGCGAATCTTTGACTGATTCTTAATTCAAATGGAAGGCTGACACCCATTCAGACTACAGCTGTCTTCTCTAACTCTTTGGATATTCACCAGAGTAAGCATCTTCTAGTTACAGGCAGCGGAAGCGTGCTGGGCCCATAACCCAGAGGTCGATGGATCGAAACCATCCTCTACTATGATTTAGGTTTCAGGTGAATCTTTGACTGATTCTTAATTCAAATGGAAGGCTGACACCCATTGGGACTACAGCTGTCTTCTCTAACTCTTTGGATATTCACCAGAGTAAGCATCTTCGAGTTACAGACAGCAGAGTGGCGCAGCGGAAGCGTGCTGGGCCCATAACCCAGAGGTCGATGGATCGAAAGCATCCTCTGCTATGACTTAGGTTTCAAGCGAATCTTTGACTGATTCTTAATTCAAATGGAAGGCTGACACCCATTCAGACTACAGCTGTCTTCTCTAACTCTTTGGATATTCACCAGAGTAAGCGTCTCCTAGTTACAGGCAGCGGAAGCGTGCTGGGCCCATAACCCAGAGGTCGATGGATCGAAACCATCCTCTACTATGATTTAGGTTTCAGGTGAATCTTTGACTGATTCTTAATTCAAATGGAAGGCTGACACCCATTGGGACTACAGCTGTCTTCTCTAACTCTTTGGATATTCACCAGAGTAAGCATCTTTGAGTTACAGACAGCAGAGTGGCGCAGCGGAAGCGTGCTGGGCCCATAACCCAGAGGTCGATGGATCGAAAGCATCCTCTGCTATGACTTAGGTTTCAAGCGAATCTTTGACTGATTCTTAATTCAAATGGAAGGCTGACACCCATTCAGACTACAGCTGTCTTCTCTAACTCTTTGGATATTCACCAGAGTAAGCGTCTCCTAGTTACAGGCAGCGGAAGCGTGCTGGGCCCATAACCCAGAGGTCGATGGATCGAAACCATCCTCTACTATGATTTAGGTTTCAGGTGAATCTTTGACTGATTCTTAATTCAAATGGAAGGCTGACACCCATTGGGACTACAGCTGTCTTCTCTAACTCTTTGGATATTCACCAGAGTAAGCATCTTTTAGTTACAGACAGCAGAGTGGCGCAGCGGAAGCGTGCTGGGCCCATAACCCAGAGGTCGATGGATCGAAACCATCCTCTGCTATGACTTAGGTTTCAAGCGAATCTTTGACTGATTCTTAATTCAAATGGAAGGCTGACACCCATTCAGACTACAGCTGTCTTCTCTAACTCTTTGGATATTCACCAGAGTAAGCGTCTCCTAGTTACAGGCAGCGGAAGCGTGCTGGGCCCATAACCCAGAGGTCGATGGATCGAAACCATCCTCTACTATGATTTAGGTTTCAGGTGAATCTTTGACTGATTCTTAATTCAAATGGAAGGCTGACACCCATTGGGACTACAGCTGTCTTCTCTAACTCTTTGGATATTCACCAGAGTAAGCATCTTTGAGTTACAGACAGCAGAGTGGCGCAGCGGAAGCGTGCTGGGCCCATAACCCAGAGGTCGATGGATCGAAACCATCCTCTGCTATGACTTAGGTTTCAAGCGAATCTTTGACTGAACCTTAATTCAAATGGAAGGCTGACACCCATTCAGGCTATAGCTGTCTTCTCTAACTCTGTGGATATTCACCAGAGTAAGCATCTTCTAGTTACAGGCAGCGGAAGCGTGCTGGGCCCATAACCCAGAGGTCGATGGATCGAAACCATCCTCTACTATGATTTAGGTTTCAGGTGAATCTTTGACTGATCTTTGGGAATTACACTTATGATTCCTGCTTAGCTGAGAGGTTAAACGTCTTATAAGTCAATCTACACAGTACAGTTGCAATCGATGCAACGCCCTGAAAATACAGTGACTTGAATGAATGAGAAATTTCATAGGTTTGTGCGTGACATTTTCATGGAACCCAGCATTCATGATATTGAAGCCAAAGGTCTGCCTATATGAGAACCCTCTAAATTTGGTGTTGTGTGAGCTCGGCTGTACATGAGGTGCTCAGGTATGTTGCAAACTACTTCATGATGAAACACAGGACCTTGCTATTATTTCTTTCCTTGCTTATTTATAGACGTAAGAAGGAAAGTAAAAGAAGCCTTGTTTCCACCCTGTTTCGAACAGGGGACCTTTCGCGTGTTAGGCGAATGTGATAAACACTACACCATGGAAACTGCTGCAAGTCACAGACCTTTATCAAGACTTACAAGTACATTTTCGGCCGACGGAAAACATGGTGCTCGCTAGTCTTATTGCTGTTACTAGCTGCATTGCATTTCTTGCCTTTTGTGGATGTTGTTATATCCCTTGTGCAAGTAGAATGTGTTCCACTTTGTAGCATGTTTTGTTTGTCGCAGCCCGCATTTCAAACGTTCTTCCTCTTAACCGAGTTCATAAATCTCTATTACTCCACAGGCATTGGTGGTTCAGTGGTAGAATTCTCGCCTGCCACGCGGGAGACCCGGGTCCGATTCCCGGCCAATGCAATCCGTTGATCTTGTTACATTTTAACTAATATTCATAAGGTCGATGGATCGAAACCATCCTCTGCTATGACTTAGGTTTCAAGCGAATCTTTGACTGATTCTTAATTCAAATGGAAGGCTGACACCCATTCAGACAACAACTGTCTTCTCTAACTCTGTGGATATTCACCAGAGTAAGCATCTTCTAGTTACAGGCAGCGGAAGCGTGCTGGGCCCATAACCCAGAGGTCGATGGATGGAAACCATCCTCTGCTATGATTTAGGTTTCAAGCAAATCTTCGACTGATTCTTAATTCAAATGGAAGGCTGACACCCATTGGGACTACAGCTGTCTTCTCTAACTCTTTGGATATTCACCAGAGTAAGCATCTTTGAGTTACAGACAGCAGAGTGGCGCAGCGGAAGCGTGCTGGGCCCATAACCCAGAGGTCGATGGATGGAAACCATCCTCTGCTATGATTTAGGTTTCAAGCGAATCTTTGACAGATTCTTAATTCAAATGGAAGGCTGACACCCATTGGGACTACAGCTGTCTTCTCTAACTCTTTGGATATTCACCAGAGTAAGCATCTTTGAGTTACAGACAGCAGAGTGGCGCAGCGGAAGCGTGCTGGGCCCATAACCCAGAGGTCGATGGATCGAAACCATCCTCTGCTATAAGCCTAAATTCTATTTGTTTTGAATAAAATCCCAATGGATCCACAGAGTTTGATGATTACTACAATGTTTTCTTTAAAAAAAATGCCATTTAAAATGTGGACACAACCAGGAATCAGAAAGAAAGACTACTTCAGATGGGTTCCAAATCACTTTGTTACAAGTAGTTTGTCTGGATATTCACCAGAGTAAGCATCTTGGAGTTACAGACAGCAGAGTGGCGCAGGGGAAGCAGGTTTCAAGCGAATCTTTGACAGATTCTTAATTCAAATGGAAGGCTGACACCCATTCAGACTACAGCTGTCTTCTCTAACTCTTTGGATATTCACCAGAGTAAGCGTCTTCTAGTTACAGGCAGCGGAAGCATGCTGGGCTCATAACCCAGAGGTCGATGGATCGAAACCATCCTCTACTATGATTTAGGTTTCAGGTGAATCTTTGACGGATTCTTAATTCAAATGGAAGGCTGACACCCATTGGGACTACAGCTGTCTTCTCTAACTCTTTGGATATTCACCAGAGTAAGCATCTTTGAGTTACAGACAGCAGAGTGGCGCAGCGGAAGCGTGCTGGGCCCATAACCCAGAGGTCGATGGATCGAAACCATCCTCTGCTATGACTTAGGTTTCAAGCGAATCTTTGACTGATTCTTAATTCAAATGGAAGGCTGACACCCATTCAGACTACAGCTGTCTTCTCTAACTCTTTGGATATTCACCAGAGTAAGCATCTTCTAGTTACAGGCAGCGGAAGCATGCTGGGCCCATAACCCAGAGGTCGATGGATCGAAACCATCCTCTACTATGATTTAGGTTTCAGGTGAATCTTTGACTGATCTTTGGGAATTACACTTATGATTCCTGCTTAGCTGAGAGGTTAAACGTCTTATAAGTCTATCCACACAGTACAGTTGCAATCGATGCAACGCCCTGAAAATACAGTGACTTGAATGAATGAGAAATTTCATAGGTTTGTGCGTGACATTTTCATGGAACCCAGCATTCATGATATTGAAGCCAAAGGTCTGCCTATATGAGAACCCTCTAAATTTGGTGTTGTGTGAGCTCGGCTGTACATGAGGTGCTCAGGTATGTTGCAATCTACTTCATGATGAAACACAGGACCTTGCTATTATTTCTTTCCTTGCTTATTTATAGACGTAAGAAGGAAAGTAAAAAAAGCCTTGTTTCCACCCTGTTTCGAACAGGGGACCTTTCGCGTGTTAGGCGAATGTGATAACCACTACACCATGGAAACTGCTGCAAGTCACAGACCTTTATCAAGACTTACAAGTACATTTTCGGCCGACGGAAAACATGGTGCTCGCTAGTCTTATTGCTGTTACTAGCTGCATTGCATTTCTTGCCTTTTGTGGATGTTGTTATATCCCTTGTGCAAGTAGAATGTGTTCCACTTTGTAGCATGTTTTGTTTGTCGCAGCCCGCATTTCAAACGTTCTTCCTCTTAACCGAGTTCATACATCACTATTATTCCACAGGCATTGGTGGTTCAGTGGTAGAATTCTCGCCTGCCACGCGGGAGACCCGGGTCCGATTCCCGGCCAATGCAATCTGTTGATTTTGTTACATTTTAACCAATATTCATAAGGGACAAAAGCAATGTTTGTGACAACCGCAAGACACAGTCATTCCACCCAAAAGGCATATTGGACTCCCCGAATGCTGAAGCAGTGTACTTCTAGTTACGCCCATCCAAAGACAATGACATCGGGCTATCGTAACATGAGATTTTATAATTTTTTGGGGAGTAATTTATCATTTCATCTAGCCAGTCTCTGTGGCGCAATCGGTCAGCGCGTTCGGCTATTAACTGAGAGGATGGTGGTTCAAGCCCACCCAGGGACGGGATTTTGACACGAGCACGGGGGTTCGAGGGTTTTCTTGTACAGCCCATGTCCTTCTCTAAGTTTGCAAAAAAGTTTCTAGTTAAAACGTGTGCTACGTTTGCAACATAACTTTCAAGCCACGCTTGTTTAAACTAATGTAAATTACTGATAATCAATGCTATCGCCTCAAATTGGCTATCATTAATTGAATGAAGGGTTATAGGCATCGAGTTGAAATCCCATTTTTTTCCAGGCGCTGTTGGTGTCAGTCAAAGTGCCTGACTGTTAAGCAGAAGAGGTTGGGCTCAAATCCCGTCAGTGTCTTGATGTTAGTTCCATAACACTTTCTCAGTTTGTTTTCAAACCACGTGAATGTAAGCCTAAATTATATTCGTTTTGAATAAAATCCCAATGGATCCACAGAGTTTGATGATTACTACAATGTTTTCTTTAAAAAAAAAAGCCATTTAAAATGTGGACACAACCAGGACTCAGAAAGAAAGACTACTTCAGATGGGTTCCAAATCACTTTGTTACAAGTAGTTTGTCTGGATATTCACCAGAGTAAGCATCTTGGAGTTACAGACAGCAGAGTGGCGCAGGGGAAGCAGGTTTCAAGCGAATCTTTGACAGATTCTTAATTCAAATGGAAGGCTGACACCCATTCAGACTACAGCTGTCTTCTCTAACTCTTTGGATATTCACCAGAGTAAGCGTCTTCTAGTTACAGGCAGCGGAAGCGTGCTGGGCTCATAAGCCTAAATTCTATTCGTTTTGAATAAAATCCCAATGGATCCACAGAGTTTGATGATTACTACAATGTTTTCTTTAAAAAAAATGCCATTTAAAATGTGGACACAACCAGGACTCAGAAAGAAAGACTACTTCAGATGGGTTCCAAATCACTTCGTTACAAGTAGTTTGTCTGGATATTCACCAGAGTAAGCATCTTGGAGTTACAGACAGCAGAGTGGCGCAGGGGAAGCGTGCTGGGCCCATAACCCAGAGGTCGATGGATGGAAACCATCCTCTGTTATGATTTAGGTTTCAAGTGAATCATTGACTGATTCTTAATTCAAATGGAAGGCTGACACCCATTCAGACAACAACTGTCTTCTCTAACTCTGTGGATATTCACCAGAGTAAGCATCTTCTAGTTACAGGCAGCGGAAGCGTGCTGGGCCCATAACCCAGAGGTCGATGGATGGAAACCATCCTCTGCTATGATTTAGTTTTCAAGCGAATCTTCGACTGATTCTTAATTCAAATGGAAGGCTGACACCCATTGGGACTACAGCTGTCTTCTCTAACTCTTTGGATATTCACCAGAGTAAGCATCTTGGAGTTACAGACAGCAGAGTGGCGCAGGGGAAGCGTGCTGGGCCCATAACCCAGAGGTCGATGGATGGAAACCATCCTCTGCTATGACTTAGGTTTCAAGCGAATCTTTGACTGATTCTTAATTCAAATGGAAGGCTGACACCCATTGGGACTACAGCTGTCTTCTCTAACTCTTTGGATATTCACCAGAGTAAGCATCGCTGAGTTACAGACAGCAGAGTGGCGCAGCGGAAGCGTGCTGGGCCCATAACCCAGAGGTCGATGGATCAAAACCATCCTCTGCTATGACTTAGGTTTCAAGCGAATCTTTGACTGATTCTTAATTCAAATGGAAGGCTGACACCCATTCAGACTACAGCTGTCTTCTCTAACTCTTTGGATATTCACCAGAGTAAGCGTCTTCTAGTTACAGGCAGCGGAAGCGTGCTGGGCCCATAACCCAGAGGTCGATGGATCGAAACCATCCTCTACTATGATTTAGGTTTCAGGTGAATCTTTGACTGATTCTTAATTCAAATGGAAGGCTGACACCCATTGGGACTACAGCTGTCTTCTCTAACTCTTTGGATATTCACCAGAGTAAGCATCTTTGAGTTACAGACAGCAGAGTGGCGCAGCGGAAGCGTGCTGGGCCCATAACCCAGAGGTCGATGGATCGAAACCATCCTCTGCTATGACTTAGGTTTCAAGCGAATCTTTGACTGATTCTTAATTCAAATGGAAGGCTGACACCCATTCAGGCTATAGCTGTCTTCTCTAACTCTGTGGATATTCACCAGAGTAAGCATCTTCTAGTTACAGGCAGCGGAAGCGTGCTGGGCCCATAACCCAGAGGTCGATGGATCGAAACCATCCTCTACTATGATTTAGGTTTCAGGTGAATCTTTGACTGATCTTTGGGAATTACACTTATGATTCCTGCTTAGCTGAGAGGTTAAACGTCTTATAAGTCAATCTACACAGTACAGTTGCAATCGATGCAACGCCCTGAAAATACAGTGACTTGAATGAATGAGAAATTTCATAGGTTTGTGCGTGACATTTTTAATGGAACCCAGCATTCATGATATTGAAGACAAAGGTCTGCCTATATGAGAACCCTCTAAATTTGGTGTTGTGTGAGCTCGGCTGTACATGAGGTGCTCAGGTATGTTGCAAACTACTTCATGATGAAACACAGGACCTTGCTATTATTTCTTTCCTTGCTTATTTATAGACGTATGAAGGAAAGTAAAAAAAGCCTTGTTTCCACCCTGTTTCGAACAGGGGACCTTTCGCGTGTTAGGCGAATGTGATAACCACTACACCATGGAAACTGCTGCAAGTCGCAGACCTTTATCAAGACTTACAAGTACATTTTCGGCCGACGGAAAACATGGTGCTCGCTAGTCTTATTGCTGTTACTAGCTGCATTGCATTTCTTGCCTTTTGTGGATGTTGTTATATCCCTTGTGCAAGTAGAATGTGTTCCACTTTGTAGCATGTTTTGTTTGTCGCAGCCCGCATTTCAAACGTTCTTCCTCTTAACCGAGTTCATTAATCTCTATTACTCCACAGGCATTGGTGGTTCAGTGGTAGAATTCTCGCCTGCCACGCGGGAGACCCGGGTCCGATTCCCAGCCAATGCAATCTGTTGATCTTGTTACATTTTGACTAATATTCATAAGGGACAAAAGCAATGTTTGTGACAACCGCAAGACACAGTCATTCCACCCAAAAGGCATATTGCACTCCCCGAATGCTGAAGCAGTGTACTTCTAGTTACGCCCATCCAAAGACAATGACATCGGGCTATCGTAACATGAGATTTTATAATTTTTTGGGGAGTAATTTATCATTTAAACTAGTCAGTCTCTGTGGCGCAATCGGTCAGCGCGTTCGGCTGTTAACTGAGAGGATGGTGGTTCAAGCCCACCCAGGGACGGGATTTTGACACGAGCACGGGGGTTCGAGGGTTTTCTTGTACAGCCCATGTCCTTCTCTAAGTTTGCAAACAAGTTTCTAGTTAAAACGTGTGCTACGTTTGCAACATAACTTTCAAGCCAAGCTTGTTTAAACTAATGTAAATTGCTGATAATCAATGCTATCGCCTCAAATTGGCTATCATTAATTGAATGAAAGGTTATAGGCATCGAGTTGAAATCCCATTTTTTTCCAGGCGCTGTTGGTGTCAGTCAAAGTGCCTGACTGTTAAGCAGAAGAGGTTGGGCTCAAATCCCGTCAGTGTCTTGATGTTAGTTCCATAACACTTTCTCAGTTTGTTTTCAAACCACGTGAATGTAAGCCTAAATTCTATTAGTTTTGAATAAAATCCCAATGGATCCACAGAGTTTGATGATTACTACAATGTTTTCTTTAAAAAAAATGCCATTTAAAATGTGGACACAACCAGGACTCAGAAAGAAAGACTACTTCAGATGGGTTCCAAATCACTTTGTTACAAGTAGTTTGTCTGGATATTCACCAGAGTAAGCATCTTGGAGTTACAGACAGCAGAGTGGCGCAGGGGAAGCGTGCTGGGCCCATAACCCAGAGGTCGATGGATGGAAACCATCCTCTGTTATGATTTAGGTTTCAAGTGAATCATTGACTGATTCTTAATTCAAATGGAAGGCTGACACCCATTCAGGCTATAGCTGTCTTCTCTAACTCTGTGGATATTCACCAGAGTAAGCATCTTCTAGTTACAGGCAGCGGAAGCGTGCTGGGCCCATAACCCAGAGGTCGATGGATCGAAACCATCCTCTACTATGATTTAGGTTTCAGGTGAATCTTTGACTGATCTTTGGGAATTACACTTATGATTCCTGCTTAGCTGAGAGGTTAAACGTCTTATAAGTCAATCTACACAGTACAGTTGCAATCGATGCAACGCCCTGAAAATACAGTGACTTGAATGAATGAGAAATGTCATAGGTTTGTGCGTGACATTTTCATGGAACCCAGCATTCATGATATTGAAGCCAAAGGTCTGCCTATATGAGAACCCTCTAAATTTGGTGTTGTGTGAGCTCGGCTGTACATGAGGTGCTCAGGTATGTTGCAATCTACTTCATGATGAAACACAGGACCTTGCTATTATTTCTTTCCTTGCTTATTTATAGACGTAAGAAGGAAAGTAAAATAAGCCTTGTTTCCACCCTGTTTCGAACAGGGGACCTTTCGCGTGTTAGGCGAACGTGATAACCACTACACCATGGAAACTGCTGCAAGTCACAGACCTTTATCAAGACTTACAAGTACATTTCCGGCCGACGGAAAACATGGTGCTCGCTAGTCTTATTGCTGTTACTAGCTGCATTGCATTTCTTGCCTTTTGTGGATGTTGTTATATCCCTTGTGCAAGTAGAATGTGTTCCACTTTGTAGCATGTTTTGTTTGTCGCAGCCCGCATTTCAAACGTTCTTCCTCTTAACCGAGTTCACAAATCTCTATTATTCCACAGGCATTGGTGGTTCAGTGGTAGAATTCTCGCCTGCCACGCGGGAGACCCGGGTCCGATTCCCGGCCAATGCAATCTGTTGATCTTGTTACATTTTAACCAATATTCATAAGGGACAAAAGCAATGTTTGTGACAACCGCAAGACACAGTCATTCCACCCAAAAGGCATATTGGACTCCCCGAATGCTGAAGCAGTGTACTTCTAGTTACGCCCATCCAAAGACAATGACATCGGGCTATCGTAACATGAGATTTTATAATTTTTTGGGGAGTAATTTATCATGTAAACTAGCCAGTCTCTGTGGCGCAATCGGTCAGCGCGTTCGGCTGTTAACTGAGAGGATGGTGGTTCAAGCCCACCCAGGGACGGGATTTTGACACGAGCACGGGGGTTCGAGGGTTTTCTTGTACAGCCCATGTTCTTCTCTAAGTTTGCAAAAAAGTTTCTAGTTCAAGTGTCAAGTTTCAAGTTTATTATTCTTCAGTCAATCGTCAACAAAATAAACAAACAGTTGTACATTCTTAAATTGAAAATGAAAATGTTGCAGACCGAAAGGGTTTAGGCTGAAGTTGAACACTTATTGCGCCTAACCCTATAAACAATGTCAAGTACAAAATAAACTTCCGAAAATTATTGAATGTCCATTGTACAACATATTATAAATACACATTATACATAACATAAACACAGTTCAATTATATACACAGTAAAGGCATGTGAAATATCCTTGTAGACATGTTAAACCTTTGTACCAATTTATATACTATATACAAACAATTGTACTTCCATTATTATTTATAACCCACATTTAGTATTTGAATTAACATTGATCATAGTATTAACTACTGTGTTGATTCTAGAGTGATATATTTTTTCAAGACATTGGTCTTAAAGTGTTTTTTAAATGTGTGAATAGAACTGGAACATTTTAAGGAATAATCCAAGCTGTTCCACAGTTGAACCCCCCTGACAGAAACACATCTACTTTTTAAGCTTGTTCTTATCTTAGCTTTCTGGAAGACAGCTGAACCTCTGAGGTCATAGGGATTCTCTCTGGGTTTAAACCTCTCCTGTAGACACCCAGGCAGCATGTGGTTATGAGCTTTGTACGTCACAATAGCAGTGTTGAGGTCAACAAGATCGTGCAGTTTTAATGTTTTTAATTTAATAAACAGAGCATTGGTATGGTCATGATAATCTGCATAATTTACAATTCTAATCGCTTTCTTTTGAAGTAAGAATATAGATTTAATGTTTGTTTTGTAATTGTTACCCCAGATTTCGACACAATAATTAAGATAAGGGAGTACAAAAGAATTATATAACATGATAAGAGCCTTTTGATTTACGGAGTTTTTTATTTTATGTAACATAGCAATATTTTTTGCCATCTTTGTCTTAAGTATATTTATGTGCAGTTTCCAATTTAATTTATCATCTATATGGATTCCCAAAAATTTTGTTGAATACACCCTTTCTATCTCCATATCATCAATTCTTATATGACACTGTTTGTTATTTTTTCTATTTCCAAAAATTATATATTTTGTTTTATTTAGGTTGATTGATAGTTTATTGGCATCAAACCATTGCTTTAGTATGTGGAGTTCACTCTCTACAGTCCCTAAGAGATGGCCAAGGTCTTGCCCAGAACAGTACAGACTTGTATCATCAGCAAAGAGAATACAGTTGAGTTTTTTTAAAGATTTTACAGATATCATTAATGTACAATAAAAACAATTTTGGTCCCAATACAGAACCTTGGGGTACTCCATGTGTTATAATCTTTTTATCTGAATCTACATTATTCATATGCACGTACTGTTCTCTGCCACCAAGATAACTTTTCAACCAATCATGAGCAAGACCTCTAAAACCATACCTCTGCATTTTGTTTAAAAGCAATGTATGATCGATGGTGTCAAAGGCCTTGCTCAGGTCAATAAAAACGCCAACAACAAACTCCCTCTTATCAATTGCAGTGGTTACCTCCTCAACTAGTTCCATCACTGCCATGGAAGAGGACCTGTTTGGTCGAAAGCCGTATTGGTGTTCACTTAGCAAGTGTTGCTTGTCAATAAAACTGTCTAATCTTGACACAAATAATTTTTCAAGGATTTTTGAAAATTGTGAGAGTATAGAAATAGGCCTATAGTTGGTGAACTGATGCTTATCTCCACTTTTGAAGATGGGAATAACTTTTGCCGTTTTCATTTTCTTTGGGAAAACACCTTTTATAAAAGAAATATTACATACATAAGTGAAGGGAACAGCTATAAAATCAACAATTTCCCTGATCAGAGAAAAGTCCAAGTCACAGCAGTCTGTTGACTTCTTGTTTTCTTGAGAATTTACAATTTCTGTGATTTCACTTTCATGGACGGGGGAAATAAAAAACGATTCTAAGTTGCTTTGAATGGTATGTTCATTAAATTTGACACTGTTTTCGGGTTGTACAATTTCATTTGCTAAATTAGGTCCAACATTCACAAAAAAGGTGTTAAAAGCATCCGTTATTTCCTTAGGGTCATTTAGAGTTTGATTATTTTCTATGAAATAGCTTGGATGTTCCTTATTTGTCATGTTTTTTTTAATGATACCATTCAAAACTTTCCACGTACCCTGGATGCTATTTTTATGTTGTTCTAATAGGTTACAGTAATATGTTCTTTTGCTGTGCTTTATTATTTGTGTTAACTTATTTTTATACGTTTTATATTTGTGTTCAGTTTCTTTGGTTCTGTGCTTTAAATGTCTTCTGTAAAGATAATTTTTCTTTTTGCAGGACTTCAATAGTCCCTTTGTGATCCATGGTTTGTCCTTAACAGTGCTGTCCTTAATGTAATGTTTTTTCATTGGACAGTGCTTATCATACAATGTTATGAAAATGTTGAGAAAATGTTCGTATGCCTCATCTGGGTCTGTGGAGGTGTAAACCTCCCCCCAGTCTTGAGCACATAACTCAGACTTGAATGCTGCCATAGTTTCTGGCGTTTGATGTCTAACAAATCTATATTGAACTGCTTTTTTGGTCCCTCTCTGATCAAAGAAATTGTGGAAAATACTGAATACAGGTAGATGATCACTTATGTCATTGAGTAGTAGTCCTGCTGTTATTTGATTCTCAGGTTGATTGGTGAAAATGTTATCTATCAGTGTGGCAAAGTCTACTGTTATTCTGGTAGGTTTTATGATAAGGGGAAAAAAATTATTACTGTACAATCCTGTTATAAAATCGGTTGTTTTGGTACTGTCCATGGGATTCAGAAGATTAATATTAAAATCACCGCACACAATATGGAGCTTGTTTGACTTATTAAACAAATAGTCCAATTTTTGATTAAATGTGTCTAGACATGATCCAGGTGTTCTATAAACACAACTAACATTTTTTTTTTGTTGATTTTTCTACTTCAATTTCTACAGTAATACATTCAAAAATTCCAGCTATAGCAGTTGATTTGCTGTCAATTTTCCAACATTTTAAATCATGATTTACAAAAAGTGCTACTCCTCCTCCCCTTTTTCCAACTCTGTTTGTGGTGAATAATTCATAACCATCCAATCTCATATCACAACACTTGTTCTCATCGAGCCAAGTCTCTGAGACTGCAACAATACTAAATTTTTTGAACTGGCTCAGATATTCACTAATATTGTCAACATTTTTATACAAGCTTCGGCTATTAAAATGTATTACAGTAAAAGATTTGTCCATATTCACACATTTAAATTGTTCGTCTGTGTAGTACTCACAGTTTCTGGTAATGTTATTGTAAAGATTGCAGTCTGGATCTATATCACTGCCAAACTCATTTGAATTACAGTTATAATTGATGTTGTCATAAAAATCTAGTTGAATATGATTATAATTATTATACAGTTCTCTACTATGAATATTATCAGTACTTCTACATTCAGATTCCTTATTACCAATATTAGTAAAGATATTTTTTAATTCACTTTCCATTATATTTTAATTTATTTTTCTTTGTACAAATGACACATTTGTATCCACCTCCAGTGAAACATTTACACTAAACACACACACACATTAATATGATTATATAGTTCAGGTCTTAAACTCACTGTGACTCATAAACACACTTTGTTGATGAGACCGTTATGGAGAGTCTTTATACGCCTTGATGTAGCTGTCTGCCTCGGCTACTGTTCTGAGCCAAACGCGGATGCCGTCCGTCTGTGTGATGCGGAGCTTGGCCGGGTAAAGTAGCGAGGGTTTGAGTCCCATCTTGTACAATGACGCCATCACAGTCCGGTAAGCCCTCCGCTGATTCACTACCTCTGGAGAGTAGTCCTCGTACACTCTGAACGTGTGCCCGTGATATTGCAGCGTACCCCTCTTCCTTGCCTCCCGAATCAGCAGGTCTTTGCTCTGGAAGCGATGAAAAGAAAGCAGGATAGGTCGGGGCTTGTCCCCGTGTCTCGGCTTGGGAGCCAGGCTGCGATGAGCGCGGTCCAGCTCAGGTGGAGAGGCGAATACTTCCTCACCAAGTACTTCTTTCAGCAGCATGGAGAAAAACTTGGTAGGTTGCGGGCCTTCTATCCCTTCGGGTAAGCCAACTAGCCGGGCATTACTCCGCCTGCTCCTTCCCTCCAGGTCAGTGAGCTTAGCCTTTAGCTTCTGGTTGTCAGTCTGTAGCATGTCACAAACAGCCTCCACCTGCTCCAATCGCTGATGTATCGAATCGGCATTTTCTTCCAGAGAGGACAGTCTGTGGTTATGACTATTGACTGTGTTTTGAAGTCCGTCCAGTTTCTCGTTCACCTCGTTAAAGGATGTTTTAAGCTCTGTTAGCAAGGTTGATCTATGGTCCGACAGTATGGCTATCAGCTCAGCCTTGCTAACGGCTGCAGCATCGACCTCTGCCTTCTCTTGTGGTTTTGCAGATTTGGGAGGCATTATCGTGGTGAAGCGAGTTTTTTATGAGTCGTAGTTGTAAAAAATAAATTTACCAGCGGTTAGATGCTCGTAAAATACAGGTCGGGTGCATGTCAAAAAGGTAGAGTTTAAGAGGGAGCTGGAGGCTAACATGTCTTCACGCCATGCGTCCTCCTCTGTTTTAGTTAAAACGTGTGCTACGTTTGCAACATAACTTTCAAGCCAAGCTTGTTTAAACTAATGTAAATTACTGATAATCAATGCTATCGCCTCAAATTGGCTATCATTAATTGAATGAAGGGTTATAGGCATCGAGTTGAAATCCCATTTTTTTTCCTGGCGCTGTTGGTGTCAGTCAAAGTGCCTGATTGTTAAGCAGAAGAGGTTGGGCTCAAATCCCGTCAGTGTCTTGATGTTAGTTCCATAACACTTTCTCAGTTTGTTTTCAAACCACGTGAATGTAAGCCTAAATTCTATTCGTTTTGAATAAAATCCCAATGGATCCACAGAGTTTGATAATTACTACAATGTTTTCTTTAAAAAAAATGCCATTTAAAATGTGGACACAACCAGGACTCAGAAAGAAAGACTACTTCAGATGGGTTCCAAATCACTTTGTTACAAGTAGTTTGTCTGGATATTCACCAGAGTAAGCATCTTGGAGTTACAGACAGCAGAGTGGCGCAGGGGAAGCGTGCTGGGCCCATAACCCAGAGGTCGATGGATGGAAACCATCCTCTGTTATGATTTAGGTTTCAAGTGAATCATTGACTGATTCTTAATTCAAATGGAAGGCTGACACCCATTCAGAAAACAACTGTCTTCTCTAACTCTGTGGATATTCACCAGAGTAAGCATCTTCTAGTTACAGGCAGCGGAAGCGTGCTGGGCCCATAACCCAGAGGTCGATGGATGGAAACCATCCTCTGCTATGATTTAGGTTTCAAGCGAATCTTCGACTGATTCTTAATTCAAATGGAAGGCTGACACCCATTGGGACTACAGCTGTCTTCTCTAACTCTTTGGATATTCACCAGAGTAAGCATCTTGGAGTTACAGACAGCAGAGTGGCGCAGGGGAAGCGTGCTGGGCCCATAACCCAGAGGTCGATGGATGGAAACCATCCTCTGCTATGACTTAGGTTTCAAGCGAATCTTTGACTGATTCTTAATTCAAATGGAAGGCTGACACCCATTGGGACTACAGCTGTCTTCTCTAACTCATTGGATATTCGCCAGAGTAAGCATCTTTGAGTTACAGACAGCAGAGTGGCGCAGCGGAAGCGTGCTGGGCCCATAACCCAGAGGTCGATGGATCAAAACCATCCTCTACTATGATTTAGGTTTCAGGTGAATCTTTGACTGATCTTTGGGAATTACACTTATGATTCCTGCTTAGCTGAGAGGTTAAACGTCTTATAAGTCTATCCACACAGTACAGTTGCAATCGATGCAACGCCCTGAAAATACAGTGACTTGAATGAATGAGAAATTTCATAGGTTTGTGCGTGACATTTTCATGGAACCCAGCATTCATGATATTGAAGCCAAAGGTCTGCCTATATGAGAACCCTCTAAATTTGGTGTTGTGTGAGCTCGGCTGTACATGAGGTGCTCAGGTATGTTGCAAACTACTTCATGATGAAACACAGGACCTTGCTATTATTTCTTTCCTTGCTTATTTATAGACGTAAGAAGGAAAGTAAAAGAAGCCTTGTTTCCACCCTGTTTCGAACAGGGGACCTTTCGCGTGTTAGGCGAATGTGATAACCACTACACCATGGAAACTGCTGCAAGTCACAGACCTTTATCAAGACTTACAAGTACATTTTCGGCCGACGGAAAACATGGTGCTCGCTAGTCTTATTGCTGTTACTAGCTGCATTGCATTTCTTGCCTTTTGTGGATGTTGTTATATCCCTTGTGCAAGTAGAATGTGTTCCACTTTGTAGCATGTTTTGTTTGTCGCAGCCCGCATTTCAAACGTTCTTCCTCTTAACCGAGTTCATAAATCTCTATTACTCCACAGGCATTGGTGGTTCAGTGGTAGAATTCTCGCCTGCCACGCGGGAGACCCGGGTCCGATTCCCGGCCAATGCAATCTGTTGATCTTGTTACATTTTAACTAATATTCATAAGGTCGATGGATCGAAACCATCCTCTGCTATGACTTAGGTTTCAAGCGAATCTTTGACTGATTCTTAATTCAAATGGAAGGCTGACACCCATTCAGACAACAACTGTCTTCTCTAACTCTGTGGATATTCACCAGAGTAAGCATCTTCTAGTTACAGGCAGCGGAAGCGTGCTGGGCCCATAACCCAGAGGTCGATGGATGGAAACCATCCTCTGCTATGATTTAGGTTTCAAGCGAATCTTCGACTGATTCTTAATTCAAATGGAAGGCTGACACCCATTGGGACTACAGCTGTCTTCTCTAACTCTTTGGATATTCACCAGAGTAAGCATCTTTGAGTTACAGACAGCAGAGTGGCGCAGCGGAAGCGTGCTGGGCCCATAACCCAGAGGTCGATGGATGGAAACCATCCTCTGCTATGACTTAGGTTTCAAGCGAATCTTTGACAGATTCTTAATTCAAATGGAAGGCTGACACCCATTGGGACTACAGCTGTCTTCTCTAACTCTTTGGATATTCACCAGAGTAAGCATCTTTGAGTTACAGACAGCAGAGTGGCGCGGCGGAAGCGTGCTGGGCCCATAACCCAGAGGTCGATGGATCGAAACCATCCTCTGCTATGACTTAGGTTTCAAGCAAATCTTTGACTGATTCTTAATTCAAATGGAAGGCTGACACCCATTCAGACTACAGCTGTCTTCTCTAACTCTTTGGATATTCACCAGAGTAAGCGTCTTCTAGTTACAGGCAGCGGAAGCGTGCTGGGCCCATAACCCAGAGGTCGATGGATCGAAACCATCCTCTACTATGATTTAGGTTTCAGGTGAATCTTTGACTGATCTTTGGGAATTACACTTATGATTCCTGCTTAGCTGAGAGGTTAAACGTCTTATAAGTCTATCCACACAGTACAGTTGCAATCGATGCAACGCCCTGAAAATACAGTGACTTGAATGAATGAGAAATTTCATAGGTTTGTGCGTGACATTTTCATGGAACCCAGCATTCATGATATTGAAGCCAAAGGTCTGCCTATATGAGAACCCTCTAAATTTGGTGTTGTGTGAGCTCGGCTGTACATGAGGTGCTCAGGTATGTTGCAATCTACTTCATGATGAAACACAGGACCTTGCTATTATTTCTTTCCTTGCTTATTTATAGACGTAAGAAGGAAAGTAAAAAAAGCCTTGTTTCCACCCTGTTTCGAACAGGGGACCTTTCGCGTGTTAGGCGAATGTGATAACCACTACACCATGGAAACTGCTGCAAGTCACAGACCTTTATCAAGACTTACAAGTACATTTTCGGCCGACGGAAAACATGGTGCTCGCTAGTCTTATTGCTGTTACTAGCTGCATTGCATTTCTTGCCTTTTGTGGATGTTGTTGTATCCCTTGTGCAAGTAGAATGTGTTCCACTTTGTAGCATGTTTTGTTTGTCGCAGCCCGCATTTCAAACGTTCTTCCTCTTAACCGAGTTCATAAATCTCTATTATTCCACAGGCATTGGTGGTTCAGTGGTAGAATTCTCGCCTGCCACGCGGGAGACCCGGGTCCGATTCCCGGCCAATGCAATATGTTGATCTTGTTACATTTTGACTAATATTCATAAGGGACAAAAGCAATGTTTGTGACAACCGCAAGACACAGTCATTCCACCCAAAAGGCATATTGGACTCCCCGAATGCTGAAGCAGTGTACTTCTAGTTACGCCCATCCAAAGACAATGACATCGGGCTATCGTAACATGAGATTTTATAATTTTTTGGGGAGTAATTTATCATTTAAACTAGTCAGTCTCTGTGGCGCAATCGGTCAGCGCGTTCGGCTGTTAACTGAGAGGATGGTGGTTCAAGCCCACCCAGGGATGGGATTTTGACACGAGCACGGGGGTTCGAGGGTTTTCTTGTACAGCCCATGTCCTTCTCTAAGTTTGCAAAAAAGTTTCTAGTTAAAACGTGTGCTACGTTTGCAACATAACTTTCAAGCCAAGCTTGTTTAAACTAATGTATATTACTGATAATCAATGCTATCGCCTCAAATTGGCTATCATTAATTGAATGAAGGGTTATAGGCATCGAGTTGAAATCCCATTTTTTTCCAGGCGCTGTTGGTGTCAGTCAAAGTGCCTGACTGTTAAGCAGAAGAGGTTGGGCTCAAATCCCGTCAGTGTCTTGATGTTAGTTCCATAACACTTTCTCAGTTTGTTTTCAAACCACGTGAATGTAAGCCTAAATTCTATTCGTTTTGAATAAAATCCCAATGGATCCACAGAGTTTGATGATTACTACAATGTTTTCTTTAAAAAAAATGCCATTTAAAATGTGGACACAACCAGGACTCAGAAAGAAAGACTACTTCAGATGGGTTCCAAATCACTTTGTTACAAGTAGTTTGTCTGGATATTCACCAGAGTAAGCATCTTGGAGTTACAGACAGCAGAGTGGCGCAGGGGAAGCGTGCTGGGCCCATAACCCAGAGGTCGATGGATGGAAACCATCCTCTGTTATGATTTAGGTTTCAAGTGAATCATTGACTGATTCTTAATGCAAATGGAAGGCTGACACCCATTCAGACAACAACTGTCTTCTCTAACTCTGTGGATATTCACCAGAGTAAGCATCTTCTAGTTACAGGCAGTGGAAGCGTGCTGGGCCCATAACCCAGAGGTCGATGGATAGAAACCATCCTCTGCTATGATTTAGGTTTCAAGCGAATCTTCAACTGATTCTTAATTCAAATGGAAGGCTGACACCCATTGGGACTACAGCTGTCTTCTCTAACTCTTTGGATATTCACCAGAGTAAGCATCTTGGTGTTACAGACAGCAGAGTGGCGCAGGGGAAGCGTGCTGGGCCCATAACCCAGAGGTCGATGGATGGAAACCATCCTCTGCTATGATTTAGGTTTCAAGCGAATCTTCGACTGATTCTTAATTCAAATGGAAGGCTGACACCCATTGGGACTACAGCTGTCTTCTCTAACTCTTTGGATATTCACCAGAGTAAGCATCTTTGAGTTACAGACAGCAGAGTGGCGCAGCGGAAGCGTGCTGGGCCCATAACCCAGAGGTCGATGGATTGAAACCATCCTCTGCTATGACTTAGGTTTCAAGCGAATCTTTGACTGATTCTTAATTCAAATGGAAGGCTGACACCCATTCAGACTACAGCTCAATCAATCAATCAATGTTTATTTATATAGCCCTAAATCACAAGTGTCTCAAAGGGCTGTACAAGCCACAACGACATCCTCGGTACAGAGCCCACATACGGGCAAGGAAAAACTCACCCCAGTGGGACGTCGGTGAATGACTATGAGAAACCTTGGAGAGGACCGCATATGTGGGTAACCCCCCCCCCCTCTAGGGGAGACCGAAAGCAACGGATGTCGAGTGGGTCTGACATAACATTGTGAAAGTCCAGTCCACAGTGGATCCAACACATCAGCGGGAGTCCAGTCCACAGCGGGGCCAACAGGAAACCATCCCGAGCGGAGACGGGTCAGCAGCGCAGAGATGTCCCCAACCGATGCACAGGCTAGTGGTCCACCCGGGGTCCCGGCTCTGGACAGCCAGCACTTCATCCATGGCCACCGGACCTATGCAACTCCCCCTCGCAAGGGACAGGGGAGAAGAGGAGAGAAGAAAAGAAACGGCAGATCAACTGGTCTAAAAAAGGGGGGGTCTATTTAAAGGCTAGATTATACAAATGAGTTTTAAGATGGGACTTAAATGCTTCTACTGAGGTAGCATCTCTAACTGTTACCGGGAGGGCATTCCAGAGTACTGGAGCCCGAATAGAAAACGCTCTATAGCCCGCAGACTTTTTTTTGGCTCTGGGAATCACTAATAAGCCGGAGTTCTTTGAACGCAGATTTCTTGTCGGGACATATGGTACAATACAATCGGCGAGATAGGCTGGAGCTAAACCGTGTAATATTTTATACGTAAGTAGTAAAACCTTAAAGTCGCATCTTAAGTGCACAGGAAGCCAGTGCAAGTGAGCCAGTATAGGCGTAATATGATCAAACTTTCTTGTTTTTGTCAAAAGCCTTGCAGCCGCATTTTGTACCAACTGTAATCTTTTAATGCTAGACATAGGGAGGCCCGAAAATAATACGTTACAGTAATCGAGACGAGACGTAACGAACGCATGAATAATGATCTCAGCGTCGCTAGTGGACAAGATGGAACGAATTTTAGCGATATTACGGAGATGAAAGAAGGCCGTTTTAGTAACACTCTTAATGTGTGACTCAAACGAGAGAGTTGGGTCGAAGATAATACCCAGATTCTTTACCGAGTCTCCTTGTTTAATTGTTTGGTTGTCAAATGTTAAGGTGGTATTATTAAATAGATGTTGGTGTCTAGCAGGACCGATAATCAGCATTTCCGTTTTCTTAGCGTTGAGTTGCAAAAAGTTAGCGGACATCCATTGTTTAATTTCATTAAGACACGCCTCCAGCTGACTACAGTCCGGCGTGTTGGTCAGCTTTAGGGGCATGTAGAGTTGAGTGTCATCAGCATAACAGTGAAAGCTAACACCGTACTTGCGTATGATGTCACCCAGCGGCAGCATGTAAATACTAAAGAGTGCAGGGCCAAGAACCGAACCCTGGGGAACTCCGCACGTTACCTTGACATAGTCCGAGGTCACATTGTTATGGGAGACGCACTGCATCCTGTCAGTAAGATAAGAGTTAAACCAAGACAAGGCTAAGTCTGACATACCAATACGTGTTTTGATACGCTCTAATAAAATATTATGATCGACGGTATCGAAAGCGGCGCTAAGATCAAGAAGCAGCAACATAGATGACGCATCAGAATCCATCGTTAGCAATAGATCATTAGTCATTTTTGCGAGGGCTGTCTCCGTAGAGTGATTTGCCCTGAAACCGGATTGAAAAGGTTCACAGAGATTGTTAGTCACTAAGTGTTCATTTAGCTGCTGTGCAACAGTTTTTTCGAGAATTTTGGAAATAAACGGAAGGTGGGAGACCGGTCGGTAGTTTACCATGAGGTCAGGATCGAGGTTAGGTCTTTTGAGCAGAGGATGAATAACCGCTTTTTTGAATGCTAGGGGAACAGTGCCGGAGGAAAGTGATAAGTTTATAATATTTAACACTGATGGACCTAATAATACAAACAGTTCCTTGATAAGTTTCCCAGGAAGTGGGTCAAGTAAACATGTTGTTTGTTTTATCCCACTTACACGCTGTAATAATTCCTCTAATGTTATTTCATCAAAAATAGAGAGACTATTTTGGAGGGCAGTGTCCGTCGTATATACAGTCGTATTTGTGTTAATAGAGCCCAGTTGTAGCTGGGATGCGTTGTCTTTAATCTCCTTTCTAATGAGTTCAATTTTCTTATTAAAGAAATTCATAAAATCATCTGCCGAGTGGGTGGAGCTACTGGGAGGAGTCCCTTGTTGGGTTAGCGATGCTACTGTACTAAACAGAAATTTAGGATCGTTTTTGTTGAGGCGGATGAGATTTGAGTAGTATTTAGCTTTAGCTAAGGTAAGCATGCGTTTATAAGTTATTAAACTATCACTCCATGCTTGATGGAAAACCTCAAGTTTAGTCGCGCGCCATTTGCGTTCCAGTTTTCTACATGATAATTTATGAGCTCTAATTTCTTCTGTAAACCATGGGGTGCGCCTTTTAGGGGCCCTTTTTTGCTTTAGCGGTGCTATACTATCAATAATTTCGCGCAAGGCATCGTCAAAGTTGTTAGTGAGTTTATCAATAGAGCCGACATAATTTGGGAATGGTGCTATTACCGAAGGCAGTAGGTCAGCAAGAGTCATCGTTGTGGCAGCATTAATGTTGCGGCCGCTATAGCAGTTATTATTATTATTAGCTTGTTGACAAAGAGTCAAAACTTCAAATTTTATAAGGTAATGATCGGACATTACTTTAGTATATGGAAGTATCATAACTTTGGAGGTGGTGACACCCCTGACAAGCACTAGATCTATTGTATTACCGTTGCGATGCGTGGGTTCATGTATTATTTGTGTAAGACCACAGCTATCAATTATGGTTTGGAGCGCCACGCACTGAGGGTCCGATGGGGTATTCATATGGATATTAAAGTCCCCCATTATGATTATATTGTCGGCGTGCGTCACTAGATCAGCAACGAACTCTGACAATTCACTGATAAAGTCCGAATAAGGCCCAGGGGGGCGGTAGATAACAGCCAGGTCGAGAGGTAGCGGTGTGACAGACCTCATAGTAAGCACCTCAAACGATTTATATTTATTATTTAGGTTAGGGGTAAGGTTGAAATTTTCATTGTATATTAGTGCGACACCCCCTCCCCTTTTAAGAGGGCGGGCAACATGCGCATTCGTATAGTTAGGAGGAGATGCCTCATTGAGCGCAAAAAATTCGTCCGGTTTGAGCCAGGTTTCGCTAAGACCAATGACGTTAAGATTGTTGTCTCTAATGACCTCATTAACCAATAACGCCTTGGGAGACAATGATCTTATGTTTAAAAAGCCCATATTATAGGTATTGGGCTGTTTTGACGAGTTTTTGTTAAGATTATCCGTAGTGGCAATATTAACAATGTTGCGTTTATTATGCGTAGTGCACTTTAAATAGTTTCGACCATATCTAGGAATTGATATGACGGGAATTTTCCGATTGTTTGCTTGGTGCTGCAATAGACTGGACATATCATAATTTGCCACCTCAGTAGAATGCATGTCCACCCCTGACACAGACACAACAGAAAAAACATTATGTGAATTGTGTATTATTCTAAGAGAATTGCTATGCGTACATGGATTATCCAGCCTGGCGCTGGCTAGTTCTATAATAATAATAATAATACCTGGGATTTATATAGCGCTTTTCTAGATACCCAAAGTCGCTTTACACGTGTAGGGGGGGGGGGGGGGGGGGGGGGGATTAAAACAACTTTATTAGGAAAAGAAACTAAGAAAAGAAAAAAAATATATAATAATAATAAAGAAACACCAAGGGCAGGGTCATTTTGGAAAGGCTAATGTGAAGAGGTGAGTTTTTAGGGTGGTTTTGAAGGTAGGGAGGGAGGGGGCTTCTCTGATGTGCCTGGGGAGAGCGTTCCAGAGAGAGGGGGCAGCCACGGAGAAGGCCCTGTCGCCCCAGGTTCGGCGCCTGGTCTTGGGGACCTCCAGGAGGCCAGCATCACTAGACCTGAGGGAACGGGACGGAACGTGTGGCAGGAGGAGGTCAGAGAGGTAGGGTGGAGCCAGGTTATGGAGTGCCTTGTAGGTGGTGAGGAGTATTTTAAAGGGGATTCTGTATTTGACAGGCAGCCAGTGGAGGTCATGAAGGACAGGTGTGATGTGCTCTCTGGAGCGGGTTCCGGTGAGCAGGCGGGCAGCGGAGTTCTGGACATATTGCAGTTTATTGAGGGTTTTGGAAGTGATGCCATAGAGGATGCTGTTGCAATAGTCTAGCCGGGATGAGATGAAGGCGTGGATGAGGGTTTCGGCAGCAGAGGGTGTGAGGGAGGGCCGGAGACGGGCAATGTTTCTGAGGTGGAAGAATGCAGTTTTGGTGATGTGGTTTACATGGGGGAGGAATGAGAGGGTAGGGTCGAAGATTACACCTAGATTGCGGATGTGGGTGGAGGTAGTGACAAGGGAACCGTCGATGTTTAATGAAAAGTCCTGAGTGGAACGAGTGAGGGAGTCGGGGCCAATTATAATTATTTCAGATTTGTTGCAGTTGAGTTTTAGAAAGTTTTTTTGCATCCAGGTTTTTATGTTCTAGCTTAACTGACTCCTCACCCGGACTAACAGACATTGTAATTGCCTGTGACCGGGCTTGCTCTAGTGTAGTCAGTCAAGTGAGACTTAAATAGTAGTCTATGTTTCTAGACAGGATGATGGCGCCTTCCTGGTTAGGGTGAAGGCCGTCTCTCATCAGCAAGCCTGGTTTGCCCCAGAAAGAGGGCCAGTTATCAATAAACGTTAGTCCCTGCTGCCTACAGTAGCTAGGCAACCACTTGTTAAGCGAGACTAATCTGCTATACCTCTCATCATTGCCTCTCGCAGGCAGGGGGCCAGAGACAATTACTCGATGCCTGGACATCTTTCTGGCGAGATCACAAGTCCTGGCTATGTTTCTCTTTGTAATCTCTGACTGTCTCATTCTAGTGTCATTGGAGCCAACATGTACAACTATATTCGCATAATTAGTGGTGCGATTAGCCTGTCGTACGTGTTTACTAGGCCTGTTGCGAGTTAGCTCCCTAAGATTAGCTTCAATGTCAGGTGCTCTGGCCCCGGGGATACACTTTATTGTGGCTGGTTTGCTAAGCTTTATGTTTCGGGTGATGGAGTCCCCTATAACTAAGGTGTGGTGCCCGGTAGACTGGGGTGTAGGACTAGCTAAAGAGCTAAATCTATTATGCGTCTCAACCGGTACACCGTAGCTTGTAGGCCGCTTAGGACTGCTACAAGCTGGGCTAGCTAGCTCGCTACAGCTAACGCTAGCAGATGTGTCCGCAACATCTAAAGTTACGACATTACTCTGCTCTAACTGGCGGACACGGCCCTCTAGCAGAGCCAACCTCTCCGTGAGTATGGTGCAAGACGCGCAGGAAGCCATTACTCACAGTGTTTTCTGTCACCGAGTGAAGTTCCTGCTGTCCTCAGGGAAGTGGTCGCGGTCTGTAGGAGTAGCTTCTTACTGACCGGCGCTGCCTTTCTCCGCGCTAGCTTAGCAGCTAGCTAGCTGAGGAAAGGGTGGTGGGACAGAGATCGGGTGATTTGCAAGTTAAATAGTACCACTAAAAATGTTTGAGAAGTGATAAAGAAAGCTGTCTTCTCTAACTCTTTGGATATTCACCAGAGTAAGCATCTTGGAGTTACAGACAGCAGAGTGGCGCAGGGGAAGCGTGCTGGGCCCATAACCCAGAGGTCGATGGATGGAAACCATCCTCTGTTATGATTTAGGTTTCAAGTGAATCATTGACTGATTCTTAATTCAAATGGAAGGCTGACACCCATTCAGACAACAACTGTCTTCTCTAACTCTGTGGATATTCACCAGAGTAAGCATCTTCTAGTTACAGGCAGTGGAAGCGTGCTGGGCCCATAACCCAGAGGTCGATGGATGGAAACCATCCTCTGCTATGACTTAGGTTTCAAGCGAATCTTTGACTGATTCTTAATTCAAATGGAAGGCTGACACCCATTGGGACTACAGCTGTCTTCTCTAACTCTTTGGATATTCACCAGAGTAAGCATCTTTGAGTTACAGACAGCAGAGTGGCGCAGCGGAAGCGTGCTGGGCCCATAACCCAGAGGTCGATGGATGGAAACCATCCTCTGCTATGACTTAGGTTTCAAGCGAATCTTTGACTGATTCTTAATTCAAATGGAAGGCTGACACCCATTGGGACTACAGCTGTCTTCTCTAACTCTTTGGATATTCACCAGAGTAAGCATCTTTGAGTTACAGACAGCAGAGTGGCGCAGCGGAAGCGTGCTGGGCCCATAACCCAGAGGTCGATGGATCGAAACCATCCTCTGCTATGACTTAGGTTTCAAGCGAATCTTTGACTGATTCTTAATTCAAATGGAAGTCTGACACCCATTCAGACTACAGCTGTCTTCTCTAACTCTTTGGATATTCACCAGAGTAAGCATCTTCTAGTTACAGGCAGCGGAAGCGTGCTGGGCCCATAACCCAGAGGTCGATGGATCGAAACCATCCTCTACTATGATTTAGGTTTCAGGTGAATCTTTGACTGATCTTTGGGAATTACACTTATGATTCCTGCTTAGCTGAGAGGTTAAACGTCTTATAAGTCAATCTACACAGTACAGTTGCAATCGATGCAACGCCCTGAAAATACAGTGACTTGAATGAATGAGAAATTTCATAGGTTTGTGCGTGACATTTTCATGGAACCCAGCATTCATGATATTGAAGCCAAAGGTCTGCCTATATGAGAACCCTCTAAATTTGGTGTTGTGTGAGCTCGGCTGTACATGAGGTGCTCAGGTATGTTGCAAACTACTTCATGATGAAACACAGGACCTTGCTATCATTTCTTTCCTTGCTTATTTATAGACGTAAGAAGGAAAGTAAAAGAAGCCTTGTTTCCACCCTGTTTCGAACAGGGGACCTTTCGCGTGTGAGGCGAATGTGATAACCACTACACCATGGAAACTGCTGCAAGTCACAGACCTTTATCAAGACTTACAAGTACATTTTCGGCCGACGGAAAGCATGGTGCTCGCTAGTCTTATTGCTGTTACTAGCTGCATTGCATTTCTTGCCTTTTGTGGATGTTGTTATATCCCTTGTGCAAGTAGAATGTGTTCCACTTTGTAGCATGTTTTGTTTGTCGCAGCCCGCATTTCAAACGTTCTTCCTCTTAACCGAGTTCATAAATCTCTATTACTCCACAGGCATTGGTGGTTCAGTGGTAGAATTCTCACCTGCCACGCGGGAGACCCGGGTCCGATTCCCGGCCAATGCAATCTGTTGATCTTGTTACATTTTGACTAATATTCATAAGGGACAAAAGCAATGTTTGTGACAACCGCAAGACACAGTCATTCCACCCAAAAGGCATATTGGACTCCCCGAATGCTGAAGCAGTGTACTTCTAGTTACGCCCATCCAAAGACAATGACATCGGGCTATCGTAACATGAGATTTTATAATTTTTTGGGGAGTAATTTATCATGTAAACTAGTCAGTCTCTGTGGCGCAATCGGTCAGCGCGTTCGGCTGTTAACTGAGAGGATGGTGGTTCAAGCCCACCCAGGGACGGGATTTTGACACGAGCACGGGGGTTCGAGGGTTTTCTTGTACAGCCCATGTCCTTCTCTAAGTTTGCAAAAAAGTTTCTAGTTAAAACGTGTGCTACGTTTGCAACATAACTTTCAAGCCAAGCTTGTTTAAACTAATGTAAATTACTGATAATCAATGCTATCGCCTCAAATTGGCTATCATTAATTGAATGAAGGGTTATAGGCATCGAGTTGAAATCCCATTTTTTTCCAGGCGCTGTTGGTGTCAGTCAAAGTGCCTGACTGTTAAGCAGAAGAGGTTGGGCTCAAATCCCGTCAGTGTCTTGATGTTAGTTCCATAACACTTTCTCAGTTTGTTTTCAAACCACGTGAATGTAAGCCTAAATTCTATTCGTTTTGAATAAAATCCCAATGGATCCACAGAGTTTGATGATTACTACAATGTTTTCTTTTAAAAAAATGCCATTTAAAATGTGGACACAACCAGGACTCAGAAAGAAAGACTACTTCAGATGGGTTCCAAATCACTTTGTTACAAGTAGTTTGTCTGGATATTCACCAGAGTAAGCATCTTGGAGTTACAGACAGCAGAGTGGCGCAGGGGAAGCGTGCTGGGCCCATAACCCAGAGGTCGATGGATAAAAACCATCCTCTGCTATGATTTAGGTTTCAAGCGAATCTTCGACTGATTCTTAATTCAAATGGAAGGCCGACACCCATTGGGACTACAGCTGTCTTCTCTAACCCTTTGGATATTCACCAGAGTAAGCATCTTGGTGTTACAGACAGCAGAGTGGCGCAGGGGAAGCGTGCTGGGCCCATAACCCAGAGGTCGATGGATGGAAACCATCCTCTGCTATGACTTAGGTTTCAAGCGAATCTTTGACTGATTCTTAATTCAAATGGAAGGCGGACACCCATTGGGACTACAGCTGTCTTCTCTAACTCTTTGGATATTCACCAGAGTAAGCATCTTTGAGTTACAGACAGCAGAGTGGCGCAGCGGAAGCGTGCTGGGCCCATAACCCAGAGGTCGATGGATCGAAACCATCCTCTGCTATGACATAGGTTTCAAGCGAATCTTTGACTGATTCTTAATTCAAATGGAAGGCTGACACCCATTCAGTCTACAGCTGTCTTCTCTAACTCTTTGGATATTCACCAGAGTAAGCGTCTTCTAGTTACAGGCAGCGGAAGCGTGCTGGGCCCATAACCCAGAGGTCGATGGATCGAAACCATCCTCTACTATGATTTAGGTTTCAGGTGAATCTTTGACTGATTCTTAATTCAAATGGAAGGCTGACACCCATTGGGACTACAGCTGTCTTCTCTAACTCTTTGGATATTCACCAGAGTAAGCATCTTTGAGTTACAGACAGCAGAGTGGCGCAGCGGAAGCGTGCTGGGCCCATAACCCAGAGGTCGATGGATCGAAACCATCCTCTGCTATGACTTAGTTTTCAAGCGAATCTTTGACTGATTCTTAATTCAAATGGAAGGCTGACACCCATTCAGGCTATAGCTGTCTTCTCTAACTCTGTGGATATTCACCAGAGTAAGCATCTTCTAGTTACAGGCAGCGGAAGCGTGCTGGGCCCATAACCCAGAGGTCGATGGATCGAAACCACCCTCTACTATGATTTAGGTTTCAGGTGAATCTTTGACTGATCTTTGGGAATTACACTTATGATTCCTGCTTAGCTGAGAGGTTAAACGTCTTATAAGTCAATCTACACAGTACAGTTGCAATCGATGCAACGCCCTGAAAATACAGTGACTTGAATGAATGAGAAATTTCATAGGTTTGTGCGTGACATTTTCATGGAACCCAGCATTCATGATATTGAAGACAAAGGTCTGCCTATATGAGAACCCTCTAAATTTGGTGTTGTGTGAGCTCTGGTGTACATGAGGTGCTCAGGTATGTTGCAAACTACTTCATGATGAAACGCAGGACCTTGCTATTATTTCTTTCCTTGCTTATTTATAGACGTAAGAAGGAAAGTAAAAGAAGCCTTGTTTCCACCCTGTTTCGAACAGGGGACCTTTCGCGTGTGAGGCGAATGTGATAACCACTACATCATGGAAACCGCTGCAAGTCACAGACCTTTATCAAGACTTACAAGTACATTTTCGGCCGACGGAAAACATGGTGCTCGCTAGTCTTATTGCTGTTACTAGCTGCATTGCATTTCTTGCCTTTTGTGGATGTTGTTATATCCCTTGTGCAAGTAGAATGTGTTCCACTTTGTAGCATGTTTTGTTTGTCGCAGCCCGCATTTCAAACGTTCTTCCTCTTAACCGAGTTCATAAATTTCTATTACTCCACAGGCATTGGTGGTTCAGTGGTAGAATTCTCGCCTGCCACGTGGGAGACCCGGGTCCGATTCCCGGCCAATGCAATCTGTTGATCTTGTTACATTTTGACTAATATTAATAAGGGACAAAAGCAATGTTTGTGACAACCGCAAGACACAGTCATTCCACCCAAAAGGCATATTGGACTCCCCGAATGCTGAAGCAGTGTACTTCTAGTTACGCCCATCCAAAGACAATAACATCGGGCTATCGTAACATGAGATTTTATAATTTTTTGGGGAGTAATTTATCATTTAAACTAGTCAGTCTCTGTGGCGCAATCGGTCAGCGCGTTCGGCTGTTAACTGAGAGGATGGTGGTTCAAGCCCACCCAGGGACGGGATTTTGACACGAGCACGGGGGTTCGAGGGTTTTCTTGTACAGCCCATGTCCTTCACTAAGTTTGCAAAAAAGTTTCTAGTTAAAACGTGTGCTACGTTTGCAACATAACTTTCAAGCCAAGCTTGTTTAAACTAATGTAAATTACTGATAATCAATGCTATCGCCTCAAATTGGCTATCATTAATTGAATGAAGGGTTATAGGCATCGAGTTGAAATCCCATTTTTTTCCAGGCGCTGTTGGTGTCAGTCAAAGTGCCTGACTGTTAAGCAGAAGAGGTTGGGCTCAAATCCCGTCAGTGTCTTGATGTTAGTTCCATAACACTTTCTCAGTTTGTTTTCAAACCACGTGAATGTAAGCCTAAATTCTATTCGTTTTGAATAAAATCCCAATGGATCCACAGAGTTTGATGATTACTACAATGTTTTCTTTAAAAAAAAATGCCATTTAAAATGTGGACACAACCAGGACTCAGAAAGAAAGACTACTTCAGATGGGTTCCAAATCACTTTGTTACAAGTAGTTTGTCTGGATATTCACCAGAGTAAGCATCTTGGAGTTACAGACAGCAGAGTGGCGCAGGGGAAGCGTGCTGGGCCCATAACCCAGAGGTCGATGGATTGAAACCATCCTCTGCTATGACTTAGGTTTCAAGCGAATCTTTGACTGATTCTTAATTCAAATGGAAGGCTGACACCCATTGGGACTACAGCTGTCTTCTCTAACTCTTTGGATATTCACCAGAGTAAGCATCTTGGAGTTACAGACAGCAGAGTGGCGCAGGGGAAGCGTGCTGGGCCCATAACCCAGAGGTCGATGGATGGAAACCACCCTCTGTTATGATTTAGGTTTCAAGTGAATCATTGACTGATTCTTAATTCAAATGGAAGGCTGACACCCATTCAGACAACAACTGTCTTCTCTAACTCTGTGGATATTCACCAGAGTAAGCATCTTCTAGTTACAGGCAGTGGAAGCGTGCTGGGCCCATAACCCAGAGGTCGATGGATGGAAACCATCCTCTGCTATGATTTAGGTTTCAAGCGAATCTTCGACTGATTCTTAATTCAAATGGAAGGCTGACACCCATTGGGACTACAGCTGTCTTCTCTAACTCTTTGGATATTCACCAGAGTAAGCATCTTTGAGTTACAGACAGCAGAGTGGCGCAGCGGAAGCGTGCTGGGCCCATAACCCAGAGGTCGATGGATGTAAACCATCCTCTGCTATGACTTAGGTTTCAAGCGAATCTTTGACAGATTCTTAATTCAAATGGAAGGCTGACACCCATTGGGACTACAGCTGTCTTCTCTAACTCTTTGGATATTCACCAGAGTAAGCATCTTTGAGTTAAAGACAGCAGAGTGGCGCAGCGGAAGCGTGCTGGGCCCATAACCCAGAGGTCGATGGATCGAAACCATCCTCTGCTATGACTTAGGTTTCAAGCGAATCTTTGACTGATTCTTAATTCAAATGGAAGGCTGACACCCATTCAGACTACAGCTGTCTTCTCTAACTCTTTGGATATTCACCAGAGTAAGCATCTTCTAGTTACAGGCAGCGGAAGCGTGCTGGGCCCATAACCCAGAGGTCGATGGATCGAAACCATCCTCTACTATGATTTAGGTTTCAGGTGAATCTTTGACTGATCTTTGGGAATTACACTTATGATTCCTGCTTAGCTGAGAGGTTAAACGTCTTATAAGTCTATCCACACAGTACAGTTGCAATCGATGCAACGCCCTGAAAATACAGTGACTTGAATGAATGAGAAATTTCATAGGTTTGTGCGTGACATTTTCATGGAACCCAGCATTCATGATATTGAAGCCAAAGGTCTGCCTATATGAGAACCCTCTAAATTTGGTGTTGTGTGAGCTCGGCTGTACATGAGGTGCTCAGGTATGTTGCAATCTACTTCATGATGAAACACAGGACCTTGCTATTATTTCTTTCCTTGCTTATTTATAGACGTAAGAAGGAAAGTAAAAAAAGCCTTGTTTCCACCCTGTTTCGAACAGGGGACCTTTCGCGTGTTAGGCGAATGTGATAACCACTACACCATGGAAACTGCTGCAAGTCACAGACCTTTATCAAGACTTACAAGTACATTTCCGGCCGACAGAAAACATGGTGCTCGCTAGTCTTATTGCTGTTACTAGCTGCATTGCATTTCTTGCCTTTTGTGGATGTTGTTATATCCCTTGTGCAAGTAGAATGTGTTCCACTTTGTAGCATGTTTTGTTTGTCGCAGCCCGCATTTCAAACGTTCTTCCTCTTAACCGAGTTCATAAATCTCTATTACTCCACAGGCATTGGTGGTTCAGTGGTAGAATTCTCGCCTGCCACGCGGGAGACCCGGGTCCGATTCCCGGCCAATGCAATCCGTTGATCTTGTTACATTTTAACTAATATTCATAAGGGACAAAAGCAATGTTTGTGACAACCGCAAGACACAGTCATTCCACCCAAAAGGCATATTGGACTCCCGGAATGCTGAAGCAGTGTACTTCTAGTTACGCCCATCCAAAGACAATGACATCGGGCTATCGTAACATGAGATTTTATAATTTTTTGGGGAGTAATTTATCATTTAAACTAGTCAGTCCCTGTGGCGCAATCGGTCAGCGCGTTCGGCTGTTAACTGAGAGGATGGTGGTTCAAGCCCACCCAGGGACGGGATTTTGACACGAGCACGGGGGTTCGAGGGTTTTCTTGTACAGCCCATGTCCTTCTCTAAGTTTGCAAAAAAGTTTCTAGTTAAAACGTGTGCTACGTTTGCAACATAACTTTCAAGCCAAGCTTGTTTAAACTAATGTAAATTACTGATAATCAATGCTATCGCCTCAAATTGGCTATCATTAATTGAATGAAGGGTTATAGGCATCGAGTTGAAATCCCGTTTTTTTCCAGGCGCTGTTGGTGTCAGTCAAAGTGCCTGACTGTTAAGCAGAAGAGGTTGGGCTCAAATCCCGTCAGTGTCTTGATGTTAGTTCCATTACACTTTCTCAGTTTGTTTTCAAACCACGTGAATGTAAGCCTAAATTCTATTCGTTTTGAATAAAATCCCAATGGATCCACAGAGTTTGATGATTACTACAATGTTTTCTTTAAAAAAAATGCCATTTAAAATGTGGACACAACCAGGACTCAGAAAGAAAGACTACTTCAAATGGGTTCCAAATCACTTTGTTACAAGTAGTTTGTCTGGATATTCACCAGAGTAAGCATCTTGGAGTTACAGACAGCAGAGTGGCGCAGGGGAAGCGTGCTGGGCCCATAACCCAGAGGTCGATGGATGGAAACCATCCTCTGCTATGATTTAGGTTTCAAGCGAATCTTCGACTGATTCTTAATTCAAATGGAAGGCTGACACCCATTGGGACTACAGCTGTCTTCTCTAACTCTTTGGATATTCACCAGAGTAAGCATCTTTGAGTTACAGACAGCAGAGTGGCGCAGCGGAAGCGTGCTGGGCCCATAACCCAGAGGTCGATGGATGGAAACCATCCTCTGCTATGATTTAGGTTTCAAGCGAATCTTCGACTGATTCTTAATTCAAATGGAAGGCTGACACCCATTGGGACTACAGCTGTCTTCTCTAACTCTTTGGATATTCACCAGAGTAAGCATCTTTGAGTTACAGACAGCAGAGTGGCGCAGCGGAAGCGTGCTGGGCCCATAACCCAGAGGTCGATGGATGGAAACCATCCTCTGCTATGACTTAGGTTTCAAGCGAATCTTTGACAGATTCTTAATTCAAATGGAAGGCTGACACCCATTGGGACTACAGCTGTCTTCTCTAACTCTTTGGATATTCACCAGAGTAAGCATCTTTGAGTTAAAGACAGCAGAGTGGCGCAGCGGAAGCGTGCTGGGCCCATAACCCAGAGGTCGATGGATCGAAACCATCCTCTGCTATGACTTAGGTTTCAAGCGAATCTTTTACTGATTCTTAATTCAAATGGAAGGCTGACACCCATTCAGACTACAGCTGTCTTCTCTAACTCTTTGGATATTCACCAGAGTAAGCATCTTCTAGTTACAGGCAGCGGAAGCGTGCTGGGCCCATAACCCAGAGGTCGATGGATCGAAACCATCTTCTACTATGATTTAGGTTTCAGGTGAATCTTTGACTGATTCTTAATTCAAATGGAAGGCTGACACCCATTGGGACTACAGCTGTCTTCTCTAACTCTTTGGATATTCACCAGAGTAAGCATCTTTGAGTTACAGACAGCAGAGTGGCGCAGCGGAAGCGTGCTGGGCCCATAACCCAGAGGTCGATGGATGGAAACCATCCTCTGCTATGATTTAGGTTTCAAGCGAATCTTCGACTGATTCTTAATTCAAATGGAAGGCTGACACCCATTGGGACTACAGCTGTCTTCTCTAACTCTTTGGATATTCACCAGAGTAAGCATCTTTGAGTTACAGACAGCAGAGTGGCGCAGCGGAAGCGTGCTGGGCCCATAACCCAGAGGTCGATGGATCGAAACCATCCTCTGCTATGACTTAGGTTTCAAGCGAATCTTTGATTGATTCTTAATTCAAATGGAAGGCTGACACCCATTCAGACTACAGCTGTATTCTCTAACTCTTTGGATATTCACCAGAGTAAGCATCTTCTAGTTACAGGCAGCGGAAGCGTGCTGGGCCCATAACCCAGAGGTCGATGGATCGAAACCATCCTCTACTATGATTTAGGTTTCAGGTGAATCTTTGACTGATCTTTGGGAATTACACTTATGATTCCTGCTTAGCTGAGAGGTTAAACGTCTTATAAGTCTATCCACACAGTACAGTTGCAATCGATGCAACGCCCTGAAAATACAGTGACTTGAATGAATGAGAAATTTCATAGGTTTGTGCGTGACATTTTCATGGAACCCAGCATTCATGATATTGAAGCCAAAGGTCTGCCTATATGAGAACCCTCTAAATTTGGTGTTGTGTGAGCTCGGCTGTACATGAGGTGCTCAGGTATGTTGCAATCTACTTCATGATGAAACACAGGACCTTGCTATTATTTCTTTCCTTGCTTATTTATAGACGTAAGAAGGAAAGTAAAAAAAGCCTTGTTTCCACCCTGTTTCGAACAGGGGACCTTTCGCGTGTTAGGCGAATGTGATAACCACTACACCATGGAAACTGCTGCAAGTCACAGACCTTTATCAAGACTTACAAGTACATTTCCGGCCGACGGAAAACATGGTGCTCGCTAGTCTTATTGCTGTTACTAGCTGCATTGCATTTCTTGCCTTTTGTGGATGTTGTTATATCCCTTGTGCAAGTAGAATGTGTTCCACTTTGTAGCATGTTTTGTTTGTCGCAGCCCGCATTTCAAACGTTCTTCCTCTTAACCGAGTTCATAAATCTCTATTACTCCACAGGCATTGGTGGTTCAGTGGTAGAATTCTCGCCTGCCACGCGGGAGACCCGGGTCCGATTCCCGGCCAATGCAATCTGTTGATCTTGTTACATTTTAACTAATATTCATAAGGGACAAAAGCAATGTTTGTGACAACCGCAAGACACAGTCATTCCACCCAAAAGGCATATTGGACTCCCCGAATGCTGAAGCGGTTTACTTCTAGTTACGCCCATCCAAAGACAATGACATCGGGCTATCGTAACATGAGATTTTATAATTTTTTGGGGAGTAATTTATCATTTAAACTAGTCAGTCCCTGTGGCGCAATCGGTCAGCGCGTTCGGCTGTTAACTGAGAGGATGGTGGTTCAAGCCCACCCAGGGACGGGATTTTGACACGAGCACGGGGGTTCGAGGGTTTTCTTGTACAGCCCATGTCCTTCTCTAAGTTTGCAAAAAAGTTTCTAGTTAAAACGTGTGCTACGTTTGCAACATAACTTTCAAGCCAAGCTTGTTTAAACTAATGTAAATTACTGATAATCAATGCTATCGCCTCAAATTGGCTATCATTAATTGAATGAAGGTTTATAGGCATCGAGTTGAAATCCCATTTTTTTCCAGGCGCTGTTGGTGTCAGTCAAAGTGCCTGACTGTTAAGCAGAAGAGGTTGGGCTCAAATCCCGTCAGTGTCTTGATGTTAGTTCCATTACACTTTCTCAGTTTGTTTTCAAACCACGTGAATGTAAGCCTAAATTCTATTCGTTTTGAATAAAATCCCAATGGATCCACAGAGTTTGATGATTACTACAATGTTTTCTTTAAAAAAAATGCCATTTAAAATGTGGACACAACCAGGACTCAGAAAGAAAGACTACTTCAAATGGGTTCCAAATCACTTTGTTACAAGTAGTTTGTCTGGATATTCACCAGAGTAAGCATCTTGGAGTTACAGACAGCAGAGTGGCGCAGGGGAAGCGTGCTGGGCCCATAACCCAGAGGTCGATGGATGGAAACCATCCTCTGCTATGATTTAGGTTTCAAGCGAATCTTCGACTGATTCTTAATTCAAATGGAAGGCTGACACCCATTGGGACTACAGCTGTCTTCTCTAACTCTTTGGATATTCACCAGAGTAAGCATCTTTGAGTTACAGACAGCAGAGTGGCGCAGCGGAAGCGTGCTGGGCCCATAACCCAGAGGTCGATGGATGGAAACCATCCTCTGCTATGATTTAGGTTTCAAGCGAATCTTCGACTGATTCTTAATTCAAATGGAAGGCTGACACCCATTGGGACTACAGCTGTCTTCTCTAACTCTTTGGATATTCACCAGAGTAAGCATCTTTGAGTTACAGACAGCAGAGTGGCGCAGCGGAAGCGTGCTGGGCCCATAACCCAGAGGTCGATGGATGGAAACCATCCTCTGCTATGACTTAGGTTTCAAGCGAATCTTTGACAGATTCTTAATTCAAATGGAAGGCTGACACCCATTGGGACTACAGCTGTCTTCTCTAACTCTTTGGATATTCACCAGAGTAAGCATCTTTGAGTTAAAGACAGCAGAGTGGCGCAGCGGAAGCGTGCTGGGCCCATAACCCAGAGGTCGATGGATCGAAGCCATCCTCTGCTATGACTTAGGTTTCAAGCGAATCTTTGACTGATTCTTAATTCAAATGGAAGGCTGACACCCATTCAGACTACAGCTGTCTTCTCTAACTCTTTGGATATTCACCAGAGTAAGCATCTTCTAGTTACAGGCAGCGGAAGCGTGCTGGGCCCATAACCCAGAGGTCGATGGATCGAAACCATCCTCTACTATGATTTAGGTTTCAGGTGAATCTTTGACTGATCTTTGGGAATTACACTTATGATTCCTGCTTAGCTGAGAGGTTAAACGTCTTATAAGTCTATCCACACAGTACAGTTGCAATCGATGCAACGCCCTGAAAATACAGTGACTTGAATGAATGAGAAATTTCATAGGTTTGTGCGTGACATTTTCATGGAACCCAGCATTCATGATATTGAAGCCAAAGGTCTGCCTATATGAGAACCCTCTAAATTTGGTGTTGTGTGAGCTCGGCTGTACATGAGGTGCTCAGGTATGTTGCAATCTACTTCATGATGAAACACAGGACCTTGCTATTATTTCTTTCCTTGCTTATTTATAGACGTAAGAAGGAAAGTAAAAAAAGCCTTGTTTCCACCCTGTTTCGAACAGGGGACCTTTCGCGTGTTAGGCGAATGTGATAACCACTACACCATGGAAACTGCTGCAAGTCACAGACCTTTATCAAGACTTACAAGTACATTTCCGGCCGACGGAAAACATGGTGCTCGCTAGTCTTATTGCTGTTACTAGTTGCATTGCATTTCTTGCCTTTTGTGGATGTTGTTATATCCCTTGTGCAAGTAGAATGTGTTCCACTTTGTAGCATGTTTTGTTTGTCGCAGCCCGCATTTCAAACGTTCTTCCTCTTAACCGAGTTCATAAATCTCTATTACTCCACAGGCATTGGTGGTTCAGTGGTAGAATTCTCGCCTGCCACGCGGGAGACCCGGGTCCGATTCCCGGCCAATGCAATCCGTTGATCTTGTTACATTTTAACTAATATTCATAAGGGACAAAAGCAATGTTTGTGACAACCGCAAGACACAGTCATTCCACCCAAAAGGCATATTGGACTCCCGGAATGCTGAAGCAGTGTACTTCTAGTTACGCCCATCCAAAGACAATGACATCGGGCTATCGTAACATGAGATTTTATAATTTTTTGGGGAGTAATTTATCATTTAAACTAGTCAGTCCCTGTGGCGCAATCGGTCAGCGCGTTCGGCTGTTAACTGAGAGGATGGTGGTTCAAGCCCACCCAGGGACGGGATTTTGACACGAGCACGGGGGTTCGAGGGTTTTCTTGTACAGCCCATGTCCTTCTCTAAGTTTGCAAAAAAGTTTCTAGTTAAAACGTGTGCTACGTTTGCAACATAACTTTCAAGCCAAGCTTGTTTAAACTAATGTAAATTACTGATAATCAATGCTATCGCCTCAAATTGGCTATCATTAATTGAATGAAGGGTTATAGGCATCGAGTTGAAATCCCGTTTTTTTCCAGGCGCTGTTGGTGTCAGTCAAAGTGCCTGACTGTTAAGCAGAAGAGGTTGGGCTCAAATCCCGTCAGTGTCTTGATGTTAGTTCCATTACACTTTCTCAGTTTGTTTTCAAACCACGTGAATGTAAGCCTAAATTCTATTCGTTTTGAATAAAATCCCAATGGATCCACAGAGTTTGATGATTACTACAATGTTTTCTTTAAAAAAAATGCCATTTAAAATGTGGACACAACCAGGACTCAGAAAGAAAGACTACTTCAAATGGGTTCCAAATCACTTTGTTACAAGTAGTTTGTCTGGATATTCACCAGAGTAAGCATCTTGGAGTTACAGACAGCAGAGTGGCGCAGGGGAAGCGTGCTGGGCCCATAACCCAGAGGTCGATGGATGGAAACCATCCTCTGCTATGATTTAGGTTTCAAGCGAATCTTCGACTGATTCTTAATTCAAATGGAAGGCTGACACCCATTGGGACTACAGCTGTCTTCTCTAACTCTTTGGATATTCACCAGAGTAAGCATCTTTGAGTTACAGACAGCAGAGTGGCGCAGCGGAAGCGTGCTGGGCCCATAACCCAGAGGTCGATGGATGGAAACCATCCTCTGCTATGATTTAGGTTTCAAGCGAATCTTCGACTGATTCTTAATTCAAATGGAAGGCTGACACCCATTGGGACTACAGCTGTCTTCTCTAACTCTTTGGATATTCACCAGAGTAAGCATCTTTGAGTTACAGACAGCAGAGTGGCGCAGCGGAAGCGTGCTGGGCCCATAACCCAGAGGTCGATGGATGGAAACCATCCTCTGCTATGACTTAGGTTTCAAGCGAATCTTTGACAGATTCTTAATTCAAATGGAAGGCTGACACCCATTGGGACTACAGCTGTCTTCTCTAACTCTTTGGATATTCACCAGAGTAAGCATCTTTGAGTTAAAGACAGCAGAGTGGCGCAGCGGAAGCGTGCTGGGCCCATAACCCAGAGGTCGATGGATCGAAACCATCCTCTGCTATGACTTAGGTTTCAAGCGAATCTTTTACTGATTCTTAATTCAAATGGAAGGCTGACACCCATTCAGACTACAGCTGTCTTCTCTAACTCTTTGGATATTCACCAGAGTAAGCATCTTCTAGTTACAGGCAGCGGAAGCGTGCTGGGCCCATAACCCAGAGGTCGATGGATCGAAACCATCTTCTACTATGATTTAGGTTTCAGGTGAATCTTTGACTGATTCTTAATTCAAATGGAAGGCTGACACCCATTGGGACTACAGCTGTCTTCTCTAACTCTTTGGATATTCACCAGAGTAAGCATCTTTGAGTTACAGACAGCAGAGTGGCGCAGCGGAAGCGTGCTGGGCCCATAACCCAGAGGTCGATGGATGGAAACCATCCTCTGCTATGATTTAGGTTTCAAGCGAATCTTCGACTGATTCTTAATTCAAATGGAAGGCTGACACCCATTGGGACTACAGCTGTCTTCTCTAACTCTTTGGATATTCACCAGAGTAAGCATCTTTGAGTTACAGACAGCAGAGTGGCGCAGCGGAAGCGTGCTGGGCCCATAACCCAGAGGTCGATGGATCGAAACCATCCTCTGCTATGACTTAGGTTTCAAGCGAATCTTTGACTGATTCTTAATTCAAATGGAAGGCTGACACCCATTCAGACTACAGCTGTCTTCTCTAACTCTTTGGATATTCACCAGAGTAAGCATCTTCTAGTTACAGGCAGCGGAAGCGTGCTGGGCCCATAACCCAGAGGTCGATGGATCGAAACCATCCTCTACTATGATTTAGGTTTCAGGTGAATCTTTGACTGATCTTTGGGAATTACACTTATGATTCCTGCTTAGCTGAGAGGTTAAACGTCTTATAAGTCTATCCACACAGTACAGTTGCAATCGATGCAACGCCCTGAAAATACAGTGACTTGAATGAATGAGAAATTTCATAGGTTTGTGCGTGACATTTTCATGGAACCCAGCATTCATGATATTGAAGCCAAAGGTCTGCCTATATGAGAACCCTCTAAATTTGGTGTTGTGTGAGCTCGGCTGTACATGAGGTGCTCAGGTATGTTGCAATCTACTTCATGATGAAACACAGGACCTTGCTATTATTTCTTTCCTTGCTTATTTATAGACGTAAGAAGGAAAGTAAAAAAAGCCTTGTTTCCACCCTGTTTCGAACAGGGGACCTTTCGCGTGTTAGGCGAATGTGATAACCACTACACCATGGAAACTGCTGCAAGTCACAGACCTTTATCAAGACTTACAAGTACATTTCCGGCCGACGGAAAACATGGTGCTCGCTAGTCTTATTGCTGTTACTAGCTGCATTGCATTTCTTGCCTTTTGTGGATGTTGTTATATCCCTTGTGCAAGTAGAATGTGTTCCACTTTGTAGCATGTTTTGTTTGTCGCAGCCCGCATTTCAAACGTTCTTCCTCTTAACCGAGTTCATAAATCTCTATTACTCCACAGGCATTGGTGGTTCAGTGGTAGAATTCTCGCCTGCCACGCGGGAGACCCGGGTCCGATTCCCGGCCAATGCAATCTGTTGATCTTGTTACATTTTAACTAATATTCATAAGGGACAAAAGCAATGTTTGTGACAACCGCAAGACACAGTCATTCCACCCAAAAGGCATATTGGACTCCCCGAATGCTGAAGCGGTTTACTTCTAGTTACGCCCATCCAAAGACAATGACATCGGGCTATCGTAACATGAGATTTTATAATTTTTTGGGGAGTAATTTATCATTTAAACTAGTCAGTCCCTGTGGCGCAATCGGTCAGCGCGTTCGGCTGTTAACTGAGAGGATGGTGGTTCAAGCCCACCCAGGGACGGGATTTTGACACGAGCACGGGGGTTCGAGGGTTTTCTTGTACAGCCCATGTCCTTCTCTAAGTTTGCAAAAAAGTTTCTAGTTAAAACGTGTGCTACGTTTGCAACATAACTTTCAAGCCAAGCTTGTTTAAACTAATGTAAATTACTGATAATCAATGCTATCGCCTCAAATTGGCTATCATTAATTGAATGAAGGTTTATAGGCATCGAGTTGAAATCCCATTTTTTTCCAGGCGCTGTTGGTGTCAGTCAAAGTGCCTGACTGTTAAGCAGAAGAGGTTGGGCTCAAATCCCGTCAGTGTCTTGATGTTAGTTCCATTACACTTTCTCAGTTTGTTTTCAAACCACGTGAATGTAAGCCTAAATTCTATTCGTTTTGAATAAAATCCCAATGGATCCACAGAGTTTGATGATTACTACAATGTTTTCTTTAAAAAAAATGCCATTTAAAATGTGGACACAACCAGGACTCAGAAAGAAAGACTACTTCAAATGGGTTCCAAATCACTTTGTTACAAGTAGTTTGTCTGGATATTCACCAGAGTAAGCATCTTGGAGTTACAGACAGCAGAGTGGCGCAGGGGAAGCGTGCTGGGCCCATAACCCAGAGGTCGATGGATGGAAACCATCCTCTGCTATGATTTAGGTTTCAAGCGAATCTTCGACTGATTCTTAATTCAAATGGAAGGCTGACACCCATTGGGACTACAGCTGTCTTCTCTAACTCTTTGGATATTCACCAGAGTAAGCATCTTTGAGTTACAGACAGCAGAGTGGCGCAGCGGAAGCGTGCTGGGCCCATAACCCAGAGGTCGATGGATGGAAACCATCCTCTGCTATGATTTAGGTTTCAAGCGAATCTTCGACTGATTCTTAATTCAAATGGAAGGCTGACACCCATTGGGACTACAGCTGTCTTCTCTAACTCTTTGGATATTCACCAGAGTAAGCATCTTTGAGTTACAGACAGCAGAGTGGCGCAGCGGAAGCGTGCTGGGCCCATAACCCAGAGGTCGATGGATGGAAACCATCCTCTGCTATGACTTAGGTTTCAAGCGAATCTTTGACAGATTCTTAATTCAAATGGAAGGCTGACACCCATTGGGACTACAGCTGTCTTCTCTAACTCTTTGGATATTCACCAGAGTAAGCATCTTTGAGTTAAAGACAGCAGAGTGGCGCAGCGGAAGCGTGCTGGGCCCATAACCCAGAGGTCGATGGATCGAAGCCATCCTCTGCTATGACTTAGGTTTCAAGCGAATCTTTGACTGATTCTTAATTCAAATGGAAGGCTGACACCCATTCAGACTACAGCTGTCTTCTCTAACTCTTTGGATATTCACCAGAGTAAGCATCTTCTAGTTACAGGCAGCGGAAGCGTGCTGGGCCCATAACCCAGAGGTCGATGGATCGAAACCATCCTCTACTATGATTTAGGTTTCAGGTGAATCTTTGACTGATCTTTGGGAATTACACTTATGATTCCTGCTTAGCTGAGAGGTTAAACGTCTTATAAGTCTATCCACACAGTACAGTTGCAATCGATGCAACGCCCTGAAAATACAGTGACTTGAATGAATGAGAAATTTCATAGGTTTGTGCGTGACATTTTCATGGAACCCAGCATTCATGATATTGAAGCCAAAGGTCTGCCTATATGAGAACCCTCTAAATTTGGTGTTGTGTGAGCTCGGCTGTACATGAGGTGCTCAGGTATGTTGCAATCTACTTCATGATGAAACACAGGACCTTGCTATTATTTCTTTCCTTGCTTATTTATAGACGTAAGAAGGAAAGTAAAAAAAGCCTTGTTTCCACCCTGTTTCGAACAGGGGACCTTTCGCGTGTTAGGCGAATGTGATAACCACTACACCATGGAAACTGCTGCAAGTCACAGACCTTTATCAAGACTTACAAGTACATTTCCGGCCGACGGAAAACATGGTGCTCGCTAGTCTTATTGCTGTTACTAGCTGCATTGCATTTCTTGCCTTTTGTGGATGTTGTTATATCCCTTGTGCAAGTAGAATGTGTTCCACTTTGTAGCATGTTTTGTTTGTCGCAGCCCGCATTTCAAACGTTTTTCCTCTTAACCGAGTTCATAAATCTCTATTACTCCACAGGCATTGGTGGTTCAGTGGTAGAATTCTCGCCTGCCACGCGGGAGACCCGGGTCCGATTCCCGGCCAATGCAATCTGTTGATCTTGTTACATTTTAACTAATATTCATAAGGGACAAAAGCAATGTTTGTGACAACCGCAAGACACAGTCATTCCACCCAAAAGGCATATTGGACTCCTCGAATGCTGAAGCAGTGTACTTCTAGTTACGCCCATCCAAAGACAATGACATCGGGCTATCGTAACATGAGATTTTATAATTTTTTGGGGAGTAATTTATCATTTAAACTAGCCAGTCTCTGTGGCGCAATCGGTCAGCGCGTTCGGCTGTTAACTGAGAGGATGGTGGTTCAAGCCCACCCAGGGACGGGATTTTGACACGAGCACGGGGATTCGAGGGTTTTCTTGTACAGCCCATGTCCTTCTCTAAGTTTGCAAAAAAGTTTCTAGTTAAAACGTGTGCTACGTTTGCAACATAACTTTCAAGCCACGCTTGTTTAAACTAATGTAAATTACTGATAATCAATGCTATCGCCTCAAATTGGCTATCATTAATTGAATGAAGGGTTATAGGCATCGAGTTGAAATCCCATTTTTTTCCAGGCGCTGTTGGTGTCAGTCAAAGTGCCTGACTGTTAAGCAGAAGAGGTTGGACTCAAATCCCGTCAGTGTCTTGATGTTAGTTCCATAACACTTTCTCAGTTTGTTTTCAAACCACGTGAATGTAAGCCTAAATTATATTCGTTTTCAATAAAATCCCAATGGATCCACAGAGTTTGATGATTACTACAATGTTTTCTTTAAAAAAAATGCCATTTAAAATGTGGACACAACCAGGACTCAGAAAGAAAGACTACTTCAGATGGGTTCCAAATCACTTTGTTAAAAGTAGTTTGTCTGGATATTCACCAGAGTAAGCATCTTGGAGTTACAGACAGTAGAGTGGCGCAGGGGAAGCGTGCTGGGCCCATAACCCAGAGGTCGTTGGATGGAAACCATCCTCTGTTATGATTTAGGTTTCAAGCGAATCTTCGACTGATTCTTAATTAAAATGGAAGGCTGACACCCATTGGGACTACAGCTGTCTTCTCTAACTCTTTGGATATTCACCAGAGTAAGCATCTTTGAGTTATAGACAGCAGAGTGGCGCAGCGGAAGCGTGCTGGGCCCATAACCCAGAGGTCGATGGATGGAAACCATCCTCTGCTATGATTTAGGTTTCAAGCGAATCTTCGACTGATTCTTAATTCAAATGGAAGGCTGACACCCATTGGGACTACAGCTGTCTTCTCTAACTCTTTGGATATTCACCAGAGTAAGCATCTTTGAGTTACAGACAGCAGAGTGGCGCAGCGGAAGCGTGCTGGGCCCATAACCCAGAGGTCGATGGATGGAAACCATCCTCTGCTATGACTTAGGTTTCAAGCGAATCTTTGACAGATTCTTAATTCAAATGGAAGGCTGACACCCATTGGGACTACAGCTGTCTTCTCTAACTCTTTGGATATTCACCAGAGTAAGCATCTTTGAGTTACAGACAGCAGAGTGGCGCAGCGGAAGCGTGCTGGGCCCATAACCCAGAGGTCGATGGATGGAAACCATCCTCTGCTATGACTTAGGTTTCAAGCGAATCTTTGACAGATTCTTAATTCAAATGGAAGGCTGACACCCATTGGGACTACAGCTGTCTTCTCTAACTCTTTGGATATTCACCAGAGTAAGCATCTTTGAGTTACAGACAGCAGAGTGGCGCAGCGGAAGCGTGCTGGGCCCATAACCCAGAGGTCGATGGATCGAAACCATCTTCTGCTATGACTTAGGTTTCAAGCGAATCTTTGACTGATTCTTAATTCAAATGGAAGGCTGACACCCATTCAGACTACAGCTGTCTTCTCTAACTCTTTGGATATTCACCAGAGTAAGCATCTTCTAGTTACAGGCAGCGGAAGCGTGCTGGGCCCATAACCCAGAGGTCGATGGATCGAAACCATCCTCTACTATGATTTAGGTTTCAGGTGAATCTTTGACTGATTCTTAATTCAAATGGAAGGCTGACACCCATTGGGACTACAGCTGTCTTCTCTAACTCTTTGGATATTCACCAGAGTAAGCATCTTTGAGTTACAGACAGCAGAGTGGCGCAGCGGAAGCGTGCTGGGCCCATAACCCAGAGGTCGATGGATCGAAACCATCCTCTGCTATGACTTAGGTTTCAAGTGAATCTTTGACTGATTCTTAATTCAAATGGAAGGCTGACACCCATTCAGACTACAGCTGTCTTCTCTAACTCTTTGGATATTCACCAGAGTAAGCATCTTGGAGTTACAGACAGCAGAGTGGCGCAGCGGAAGCGTGCTGGGCCCATAACCCAGAGGTCGATGGATCGAAACCATCCTCTGCTATGACTTAGGTTTCAAGCGAATCTTTGACTGATTCTTAATTCAAATGGAAGGCTGACACCCATTCAGACTACAGCTGTCTTCTCTAACTCTTTGGATATTCACCAGAGTAAGCATCTTCTAGTTACAGGCAGCGGAAGCGTGCTGGGCCCATAACCCAGAGGTCGATGGATCGAAACCATCCTCTACTATGATTTAGGTTTCAGGTGAATCTTTGACTGATCTTTGGGAATTACACTTATGATTCCTGCTTAGCTGAGAGGTTAAACGTCTTATAAGTCTATCCACACAGTACAGTTGCAATCGATGCAACGCCCTGAAAATACAGTGACTTGAATGAATGAGAAATTTCATAGGTTTGTGCGTGACATTTTCATGGAACCCAGCATTCATGATATTGAAGCCAAAGGTCTGCCTATATGAGAACCCTCTAAATTTGGTGTTGTGTGAGCTCGGCTGTACATGAGGTGCTCAGGTATGTTGCAATCTACTTCATGATGAAACACAGGACCTTGCTATTATTTCTTTCCTTGCTTATTTATAGACGTAAGAAGGAAAGTAAAAAAAGCCTTGTTTCCACCCTGTTTCGAACAGGGGACCTTTCGCGTGTTAGGCGAATGTGATAACCACTACACCATGGAAACTGCTGCAAGTCACAGACCTTTATCAAGACTTACAAGTACATTTCCGGCCGACGGAAAACATGGTGCTCGCTAGTCTTATTGCTGTTACTAGTTGCATTGCATTTCTTGCCTTTTGTGGATGTTGTTATATCCCTTGTGCAAGTAGAATGTGTTCCACTTTGTAGCATGTTTTGTTTGTCGCAGCCCGCATTTCAAACGTTCTTCCTCTTAACCGAGTTCATAAATCTCTATTACTCCACAGGCATTGGTGGTTCAGTGGTAGAATTCTCGCCTGCCACGCGGGAGACCCGGGTCCGATTCCCGGCCAATGCAATCCGTTGATCTTGTTACATTTTAACTAATATTCATAAGGGACAAAAGCAATGTTTGTGACAACCGCAAGACACAGTCATTCCACCCAAAAGGCATATTGGACTCCCGGAATGCTGAAGCAGTGTACTTCTAGTTACGCCCATCCAAAGACAATGACATCGGGCTATCGTAACATGAGATTTTATAATTTTTTGGGGAGTAATTTATCATTTAAACTAGTCAGTCCCTGTGGCGCAATCGGTCAGCGCGTTCGGCTGTTAACTGAGAGGATGGTGGTTCAAGCCCACCCAGGGACGGGATTTTGACACGAGCACGGGGGTTCGAGGGTTTTCTTGTACAGCCCATGTCCTTCTCTAAGTTTGCAAAAAAGTTTCTAGTTAAAACGTGTGCTACGTTTGCAACATAACTTTCAAGCCAAGCTTGTTTAAACTAATGTAAATTACTGATAATCAATGCTATCGCCTCAAATTGGCTATCATTAATTAAATGAAGGGTTATAGGCATCGAGTTGAAATCCCGTTTTTTTCCAGGCGCTGTTGGTGTCAGTCAAAGTGCCTGACTGTTAAGCAGAAGAGGTTGGGCTCAAATCCCGTCAGTGTCTTGATGTTAGTTCCATTACACTTTCTCAGTTTGTTTTCAAACCACGTGAATGTAAGCCTAAATTCTATTCGTTTTGAATAAAATCCCAATGGATCCACAGAGTTTGATGATTACTACAATGTTTTCTTTAAAAAAAATGCCATTTAAAATGTGGACACAACCAGGACTCAGAAAGAAAGACTACTTCAAATGGGTTCCAAATCACTTTGTTACAAGTAGTTTGTCTGGATATTCACCAGAGTAAGCATCTTGGAGTTACAGACAGCAGAGTGGCGCAGGGGAAGCGTGCTGGGCCCATAACCCAGAGGTCGATGGATGGAAACCATCCTCTGCTATGATTTAGGTTTCAAGCGAATCTTCGACTGATTCTTAATTCAAATGGAAGGCTGACACCCATTGGGACTACAGCTGTCTTCTCTAACTCTTTGGATATTCACCAGAGTAAGCATCTTTGAGTTACAGACAGCAGAGTGGCGCAGCGGAAGCGTGCTGGGCCCATAACCCAGAGGTCGATGGATGGAAACCATCCTCTGCTATGATTTAGGTTTCAAGCGAATCTTCGACTGATTCTTAATTCAAATGGAAGGCTGACACCCATTGGGACTACAGCTGTCTTCTCTAACTCTTTGGATATTCACCAGAGTAAGCATCTTTGAGTTACAGACAGCAGAGTGGCGCAGCGGAAGCGTGCTGGGCCCATAACCCAGAGGTCGATGGATGGAAACCATCCTCTGCTATGACTTAGGTTTCAAGCGAATCTTTGACAGATTCTTAATTCAAATGGAAGGCTGACACCCATTGGGACTACAGCTGTCTTCTCTAACTCTTTGGATATTCACCAGAGTAAGCATCTTTGAGTTAAAGACAGCAGAGTGGCGCAGCGGAAGCGTGCTGGGCCTATAACCCAGAGGTCGATGGATCGAAACCATCCTCTGCTATGACTTAGGTTTCAAGCGAATCTTTTACTGATTCTTAATTCAAATGGAAGGCTGACACCCATTCAGACTACAGCTGTCTTCTCTAACTCTTTGGATATTCACCAGAGTAAGCATCTTCTAGTTACAGGCAGCGGAAGCGTGCTGGGCCCATAACCCAGAGGTCGATGGATGGAAACCATCCTCTGCTATGATTTAGGTTTCAAGCGAATCTTCGACTGATTCTTAATTCAAATGGAAGGCTGACACCCATTGGGACTACAGCTGTCTTCTCTAACTCTTTGGATATTCACCAGAGTAAGCATCTTTGAGTTACAGACAGCAGAGTGGCGCAGCGGAAGCGTGCTGGGCCCATAACCCAGAGGTCGATGGATCGAAACCATCCTCTGCTATGACTTAGGTTTCAAGCGAATCTTTGACTGATTCTTAATTCAAATGGAAGGCTGACACCCATTCAGACTACAGCTGTCTTCTCTAACTCTTTGGATATTCACCAGAGTAAGCATCTTCTAGTTACAGGCAGCGGAAGCGTGCTGGGCCCATAACCCAGAGGTCGATGGATCGAAACCATCCTCTACTATGATTTAGGTTTCAGGTGAATCTTTGACTGATCTTTGGGAATTACACTTATGATTCCTGCTTAGCTGAGAGGTTAAACGTCTTATAAGTCTATCCACACAGTACAGTTGCAATCGATGCAACGCCCTGAAAATACAGTGACTTGAATGAATGAGAAATTTCATAGGTTTGTGCGTGACATTTTCATGGAACCCAGCATTCATGATATTGAAGCCAAAGGTCTGCCTATATGAGAACCCTCTAAATTTGGTGTTGTGTGAGCTCGGCTGTACATGAGGTGCTCAGGTATGTTGCAATCTACTTCATGATGAAACACAGGACCTTGCTATTATTTCTTTCCTTGCTTATTTATAGACGTAAGAAGGAAAGTAAAAAAAGCCTTGTTTCCACCCTGTTTCGAACAGGGGACCTTTCGCGTGTTAGGCGAATGTGATAACCACTACACCATGGAAACTGCTGCAAGTCACAGACCTTTATCAAGACTTACAAGTACATTTCCGGCCGACGGAAAACATGGTGCTCGCTAGTCTTATTGCTGTTACTAGCTGCATTGCATTTCTTGCCTTTTGTGGATGTTGTTATATCCCTTGTGCAAGTAGAATGTGTTCCACTTTGTAGCATGTTTTGTTTGTCGCAGCCCGCATTTCAAACGTTCTTCCTCTTAACCGAGTTCATAAATCTCTATTACTCCACAGGCATTGGTGGTTCAGTGGTAGAATTCTCGCCTGCCACGCGGGAGACCCGGGTCCGATTCCCGGCCAATGCAATCTGTTGATCTTGTTACATTTTAACTAATATTCATAAGGGACAAAAGCAATGTTTGTGACAACCGCAAGACACAGTCATTCCACCCAAAAGGCATATTGGACTCCCCGAATGCTGAAGCGGTTTACTTCTAGTTACGCCCATCCAAAGACAATGACATCGGGCTATCGTAACATGAGATTTTATAATTTTTTGGGGAGTAATTTATCATTTAAACTAGTCAGTCCCTGTGGCGCAATCGGTCAGCGCGTTCGGCTGTTAACTGAGAGGATGGTGGTTCAAGCCCACCCAGGGACGGGATTTTGACACGAGCACGGGGGTTCGAGGGTTTTCTTGTACAGCCCATGTCCTTCTCTAAGTTTGCAAAAAAGTTTCTAGTTAAAACGTGTGCTACGTTTGCAACATAACTTTCAAGCCAAGCTTGTTTAAACTAATGTAAATTACTGATAATCAATGCTATCGCCTCAAATTGGCTATCATTAATTGAATGAAGGTTTATAGGCATCGAGTTGAAATCCCATTTTTTTCCAGGCGCTGTTGGTGTCAGTCAAAGTGCCTGACTGTTAAGCAGAAGAGGTTGGGCTCAAATCCCGTCAGTGTCTTGATGTTAGTTCCATTACACTTTCTCAGTTTGTTTTCAAACCACGTGAATGTAAGCCTAAATTCTATTCGTTTTGAATAAAATCCCAATGGATCCACAGAGTTTGATGATTACTACAATGTTTTCTTTAAAAAAAATGCCATTTAAAATGTGGACACAACCAGGACTCAGAAAGAAAGACTACTTCAAATGGGTTCCAAATCACTTTGTTACAAGTAGTTTGTCTGGATATTCACCAGAGTAAGCATCTTGGAGTTACAGACAGCAGAGTGGCGCAGGGGAAGCGTGCTGGGCCCATAACCCAGAGGTCGATGGATGGAAACCATCCTCTGCTATGATTTAGGTTTCAAGCGAATCTTCGACTGATTCTTAATTCAAATGGAAGGCTGACACCCATTGGGACTACAGCTGTCTTCTCTAACTCTTTGGATATTCACCAGAGTAAGCATCTTTGAGTTACAGACAGCAGAGTGGCGCAGCGGAAGCGTGCTGGGCCCATAACCCAGAGGTCGATGGATGGAAACCATCCTCTGCTATGATTTAGGTTTCAAGCGAATCTTCGACTGATTCTTAATTCAAATGGAAGGCTGACACCCATTGGGACTACAGCTGTCTTCTCTAACTCTTTGGATATTCACCAGAGTAAGCATCTTTGAGTTACAGACAGCAGAGTGGCGCAGCGGAAGCGTGCTGGGCCCATAACCCAGAGGTCGATGGATGGAAACCATCCTCTGCTATGACTTAGGTTTCAAGCGAATCTTTGACAGATTCTTAATTCAAATGGAAGGCTGACACCCATTGGGACTACAGCTGTCTTCTCTAACTCTTTGGATATTCACCAGAGTAAGCATCTTTGAGTTAAAGACAGCAGAGTGGCGCAGCGGAAGCGTGCTGGGCCCATAACCCAGAGGTCGATGGATCGAAGCCATCCTCTGCTATGACTTAGGTTTCAAGCGAATCTTTGACTGATTCTTAATTCAAATGGAAGGCTGACACCCATTCAGACTACAGCTGTCTTCTCTAACTCTTTGGATATTCACCAGAGTAAGCATCTTCTAGTTACAGGCAGCGGAAGCGTGCTGGGCCCATAACCCAGAGGTCGATGGATCGAAACCATCCTCTACTATGATTTAGGTTTCAGGTGAATCTTTGACTGATCTTTGGGAATTACACTTATGATTCCTGCTTAGCTGAGAGGTTAAACGTCTTATAAGTCTATCCACACAGTACAGTTGCAATCGATGCAACGCCCTGAAAATACAGTGACTTGAATGAATGAGAAATTTCATAGGTTTGTGCGTGACATTTTCATGGAACCCAGCATTCATGATATTGAAGCCAAAGGTCTGCCTATATGAGAACCCTCTAAATTTGGTGTTGTGTGAGCTCGGCTGTACATGAGGTGCTCAGGTATGTTGCAATCTACTTCATGATGAAACACAGGACCTTGCTATTATTTCTTTCCTTGCTTATTTATAGACGTAAGAAGGAAAGTAAAAAAAGCCTTGTTTCCACCCTGTTTCGAACAGGGGACCTTTCGCGTGTTAGGCGAATGTGATAACCACTACACCATGGAAACTGCTGCAAGTCACAGACCTTTATCAAGACTTACAAGTACATTTCCGGCCGACGGAAAACATGGTGCTCGCTAGTCTTATTGCTGTTACTAGCTGCATTGCATTTCTTGCCTTTTGTGGATGTTGTTATATCCCTTGTGCAAGTAGAATGTGTTCCACTTTGTAGCATGTTTTGTTTGTCGCAGCCCGCATTTCAAACGTTTTTCCTCTTAACCGAGTTCATAAATCTCTATTACTCCACAGGCATTGGTGGTTCAGTGGTAGAATTCTCGCCTGCCACGCGGGAGACCCGGGTCCGATTCCCGGCCAATGCAATCTGTTGATCTTGTTACATTTTAACTAATATTCATAAGGGACAAAAGCAATGTTTGTGACAACCGCAAGACACAGTCATTCCACCCAAAAGGCATATTGGACTCCTCGAATGCTGAAGCAGTGTACTTCTAGTTACGCCCATCCAAAGACAATGACATCGGGCTATCGTAACATGAGATTTTATAATTTTTTGGGGAGTAATTTATCATTTAAACTAGCCAGTCTCTGTGGCGCAATCGGTCAGCGCGTTCGGCTGTTAACTGAGAGGATGGTGGTTCAAGCCCACCCAGGGACGGGATTTTGACACGAGCACGGGGATTCGAGGGTTTTCTTGTACAGCCCATGTCCTTCTCTAAGTTTGCAAAAAAGTTTCTAGTTAAAACGTGTGCTACGTTTGCAACATAACTTTCAAGCCACGCTTGTTTAAACTAATGTAAATTACTGATAATCAATGCTATCGCCTCAAATTGGCTATCATTAATTGAATGAAGGGTTATAGGCATCGAGTTGAAATCCCATTTTTTTCCAGGCGCTGTTGGTGTCAGTCAAAGTGCCTGACTGTTAAGCAGAAGAGGTTGGACTCAAATCCCGTCAGTGTCTTGATGTTAGTTCCATAACACTTTCTCAGTTTGTTTTCAAACCACGTGAATGTAAGCCTAAATTATATTCGTTTTCAATAAAATCCCAATGGATCCACAGAGTTTGATGATTACTACAATGTTTTCTTTAAAAAAAATGCCATTTAAAATGTGGACACAACCAGGACTCAGAAAGAAAGACTACTTCAGATGGGTTCCAAATCACTTTGTTAAAAGTAGTTTGTCTGGATATTCACCAGAGTAAGCATCTTGGAGTTACAGACAGTAGAGTGGCGCAGGGGAAGCGTGCTGGGCCCATAACCCAGAGGTCGTTGGATGGAAACCATCCTCTGTTATGATTTAGGTTTCAAGCGAATCTTCGACTGATTCTTAATTAAAATGGAAGGCTGACACCCATTGGGACTACAGCTGTCTTCTCTAACTCTTTGGATATTCACCAGAGTAAGCATCTTTGAGTTATAGACAGCAGAGTGGCGCAGCGGAAGCGTGCTGGGCCCATAACCCAGAGGTCGATGGATGGAAACCATCCTCTGCTATGATTTAGGTTTCAAGCGAATCTTCGACTGATTCTTAATTCAAATGGAAGGCTGACACCCATTGGGACTACAGCTGTCTTCTCTAACTCTTTGGATATTCACCAGAGTAAGCATCTTTGAGTTACAGACAGCAGAGTGGCGCAGCGGAAGCGTGCTGGGCCCATAACCCAGAGGTCGATGGATGGAAACCATCCTCTGCTATGACTTAGGTTTCAAGCGAATCTTTGACAGATTCTTAATTCAAATGGAAGGCTGACACCCATTGGGACTACAGCTGTCTTCTCTAACTCTTTGGATATTCACCAGAGTAAGCATCTTTGAGTTACAGACAGCAGAGTGGCGCAGCGGAAGCGTGCTGGGCCCATAACCCAGAGGTCGATGGATCGAAACCATCTTCTGCTATGACTTAGGTTTCAAGCGAATCTTTGACTGATTCTTAATTCAAATGGAAGGCTGACACCCATTCAGACTACAGCTGTCTTCTCTAACTCTTTGGATATTCACCAGAGTAAGCATCTTCTAGTTACAGGCAGCGGAAGCGTGCTGGGCCCATAACCCAGAGGTCGATGGATCGAAACCATCCTCTACTATGATTTAGGTTTCAGGTGAATCTTTGACTGATTCTTAATTCAAATGGAAGGCTGACACCCATTGGGACTACAGCTGTCTTCTCTAACTCTTTGGATATTCACCAGAGTAAGCATCTTTGAGTTACAGACAGCAGAGTGGCGCAGCGGAAGCGTGCTGGGCCCATAACCCAGAGGTCGATGGATCGAAACCATCCTCTGCTATGACTTAGGTTTCAAGTGAATCTTTGACTGATTCTTAATTCAAATGGAAGGCTGACACCCATTCAGACTACAGCTGTCTTCTCTAACTCTTTGGATATTCACCAGAGTAAGCATCTTGGAGTTACAGACAGCAGAGTGGCGCAGCGGAAGCGTGCTGGGCCCATAACCCAGAGGTCGATGGATCGAAACCATCCTCTGCTATGACTTAGGTTTCAAGCGAATCTTTGACTGATTCTTAATTCAAATGGAAGGCTGACACCCATTCAGGCTATGGCTGTCTTCTCTAACTCTGTGGATATTCACCAGAGTAAGCATCTTCTAGTTACAGGCAGCGGAAGCGTGCTGGGCCCATAACCCAGAGGTCGATGGATCGAAACCATCCTCTACTATGATTTAGGTTTCAGGTGAATCTTTGACTGATCTTTGGTAATTACACTTATGATTCCTGCTTAGCTGAGAGGTTAAACGTCTTATAAGTCAATCCACACAGTACAGTTGCAATCGATGCAACGCCCTGAAATTACAGTGACTTGAATGAATGAGAAATGTCATAGGTTTGTGCGTGACATTTTCATGGAACCCAGCATTCATGATATTGAAGCCAAAGGTCTGCCTATATGAGAACCCTCTAAATTTGGTGTTGTGTGAGCTCGGCTGTACATGAGGTGCTCAGGTATGTTGCAATCTACTTCATGATGAAACACAGGACCTTGCTATTATTTCTTTCCTTGCTTATTTATAGACGTAAGAAGGAAAGTAAAAAAAGCCTTGTTTCCACCCTGTTTCGAACAGGGGACCTTTCGCGTGTGAGGCGAATGTGATAACCACTACACCATGGAAACTGCTGCAAGTCACAGACCTTTATCAAGACTTACAAGTACATTTTCGGCCGACGGAAAACATGGTGCTCGCTAGTCTTATTGCTGTTACTAGCTGCATTGCATTTCTTGCCTTTTGTGGATGTTGTTATATCCCTTGTGCAAGTAGAATGTGTTCCACTTTGTAGCATGTTTTGTTTGTCTCAGCCCTAATTTCAAACGTTCTTCCTCTTAACCGAGTTCATAAATCTCTATTACTCCACAGGCATTGGTGGTTCAGTGGTAGAATTCTCGCCTGCCACGCGGGAGGAGTAACCCCTGGCTGCAGCCCGCAGATCGAGGAGGGGCTTATTTTCCCTCAATGTGGGCAGGTCTCAACGTTGAGCCCGCGGGCTCCATCTGGTGGCGGAGATCCGGCACAGCACAATGACTTAATATGGAAAAAGGTTAATGTATTTGATAGACTTAGACATTTCTACTTTTAACTTGTCAAATGTGTTTTTTTACCATGAAAAAAAATAATATATATATATATATATATATATATATATATATATATATATATATATATATATATATATATATATATATATATATATATATATATATATATATATATATATATATATATAAACCATAGCATTTACCATGAAAATAAATAAATAATAATTAATATATAAACCATAGCATTTCCATAAGAGTATAGACACATATTATTTTGCACACTCAACTATATTAGCTAAGTCAAATAAACCAAAGACAGAAGACTTTGCATCATTGATTTTATTTTTCACCCCAGGTTAAAAATGTTTGATCTGTAAAGAAAAAAAAAATGTTGTAGCCTAGCCAAATACATTCCTTAAGCTCCCATAAATGTTTAACAATGGCAAGTATCAAGGTATTTTTCTGGCCCATAACAAGCAACCCTGTTCCTTGTTTCCAGTTCTGTTAATTTTCCACTGTCTAGAAAGGAAACAGATTGCGGTTCTTATAGGCACAATAACAATGCAAGATGTAAAACTAAGGTAATTGAAATAAGTGGAGGAATTACGCTTTAGTCTAGCAATAGTTGACTACAAGACTAATTAATCACATGACCTCTCACCTGTAGCCCTCCTTGCACTCGTCGCCGTTTTCTGTCCTGCAATCGGTCTTCTTCAGACCTTAGTGATTTAATGACAACATACATTCACTATGAAAACATTCATGTTGGTCTGTTGACCGTGAGTAAAACATTTTTTTTGTGATTTGTGATATTCAAAGCACTTACGGCATGGGGAAGTTCTGCAGGAGAGCGAGACACCACCATCTCCTAATTTGCAGCATGTTTTCCTTTGAAGAAGGAAATGCAGGAAGATGTTAATATCCATCCATCCATCCATTTTCTACCGCTTATTCCCTTCGGGGTCGCGAGGGGCGCTGGAGCCTATCTCAGCTACAATTGGGCGGAAGGCGGGGTACACCCTGGACAAGTCGCCACCTCATCGCAGAGATGTTAATATGTTGTAAAAAAAATAACACCTTGTACACTAAGCATAATGTGTCACAATTTACACATACCTCTCTGAGATCACAATTGGCCCCCATTACAATGTACAGAGTGTACTGTAAGCCAAGAGGTACTGCTTAATATAATGTCAGGCGTATTCCCAAGGATACATTTTTTTCAATACAAATGAATGTGGTTTTAATGTAGCAAGCAAACATTTTGACAGACAACAGCAATGCTATAACATGCTGATTTGGTCTTACCATCAAAACAAACACGCCACAGTTGTTGGAGCACCCTTGCTTTGTTAGGCCCTGAGGTGTGAACAATGTATTTTAATAAAAGTATGGCAAGAAAATAGTAAAAAGTTAGCAAATGCTATTATGTAATGTCTCACCTGGACATCATTCACACCAAGCTCTCTCCAGGGGCCAGAAGAGAGGCTGTGAGCAACGTGTCTGTACAAATAATAAGCCAAATAAAAGTCACTCAACTTCAATCAACTTTTGATTGAAAAGCACGCATTAACGCTTGGAACAAAGCCTGAACTGAATAAGGAAGAGGTTGGAACTTCAAATCAAAAAGTTTTGGCTCTATTTTGCACATCATTCAAATGAGAAATGTGACATTTCACACTTGATTTTATTTTTCGGTTGTTGCTTTCTACACTAGTAAATGATGACAGTGAGCAGAGACCTCATGGAGACTTCCCTAGTCTCCACAAGTTTTCAGCACACACAGCATACTGGGGACAGAAACTCCAAGACAGCCAGGAACAACTGGTAAAGTTAACTATTGTGCCACTGTGGTTATCTATGAATGTCACTCATATAATCATACATGTATAAAGACTTTGTTTTCTTCCACTAGCTGTCTCATGTCTTGGAGAGATGAGAGTAGAACCAGTCTATTCAGGTTTTTAGGGCACCTCCTGGACAGTGGTAGTTCTGTTTTAAACCACCTGTCCTTTGTTTGTTTTAATTAATGGTTCTGTTTTTATTTGATCCAAAATATTCCATTCCATATTCCAACTATTTTGATTCCTTAAACAGATGGAAACAGAACTATTTATCTTTTTTGAGACGGGCAGTTCTGTTTAAGCCTGTTATGAAAACTTTTTGATTTGAAGTTCCAACCTCTTCCTTATTCAGTTCAGGCTTTGTTCCAAGCGTTTATGCGTGCTTTTCAATCAAAAGTTGATTGAAGTTGAGTGACTTTTATTTCGCTTATTATTTGTAAAGACACGTTGCTCACAGCCTCTCTTCTGGCCCCTGGAGAGAGCTTGGTGTGAATGATGTCCAGGTGAGACATTACATAATAGCATTTGCTAACTTTTTACTATTTTCTTGCCATACTTTTATTAAAATACATTGTTCACACCTCAGGGCCTAACAAAGCAAGGGTGCTCCAACAACTGTGGCGTGTTTGTTTTGATGCTAAGACCAAATCAGCATGTTATAGCATTGCTGTTGTCTGTCAAAATGTTTGCTTGCTACATTAAAACCACATTCATTTGTATTGAAAAAAATGTATCCTTGGGAATACGCCTGACATTATATTAAGCAGTACCTCTTGGCTTACAGTACACTCTGTACATTGTAATGGGGGCCAATTGTGATTTCAGAGATGTATGTGTAAATCGTGACACATTATGCTTAGTGTACAAGGTGTTATTTTTTTTACAACATATTAACATCTCTGCGATGAGGTGGCGACTTGTCCAGGGTGTACCCCGCCTTCCGCCCAATTGTAGCTGAGATAGGCTCCAGCGCCCCTCGCGACCCCGAAGGGAATAAGCGGTAGAAAATGGATGGATGGATGGATATTAACATCTTCCTGCATTTCCTTCTTCAAAGGAAAACATGCTGCAAATTAGGAGATGGTGGTGTCTCGCTCTCCTGCAGAACTTCCCCATGCCGTAAGTGCTTTGAATATCACAAATCACAAAAAAAATGTTTTACTCACGGTCAACAGACCAACATGAATGTTTTCATAGTGAATGTATGTTGTCATTAAATCACTAAGGTCTGAAGAAGACCGATTGCAGGACAGAAAACGGCGACGAGTGCAAGGAGGGCTACAGGTGAGAGGTCATGTGATTAATTAGTCTTGTAGTCAACTATTGCTAGACTAAAGCATAATTCCTCCACTTATTTCAATTACCTTAGTTTTACATCTTGCATTGTTATTGTGCCTATAAGAACCGCAATCTGTTTCCTTTCTAGACAGTGGAAAATTAACAGAACTGGAAACAAGGAACAGGGTTGCTTGTTATGGGCCAGAAAAATACCTTGATACTTGCCATTGTTAAACATTTATGGGAGCTTAAGGAATGTATTTGGCTAGGCTACAACATTTTTTTTCTTTACAGATCAAACATTTTTAGCCTGGGGTGAAAAATAAAATCAATGATGCCAAGTCTTCTGTCTTTGGTTTATTTGACTTTGCTAATATAATTGAGTGTGCAAAATAATATGTGTCTATACTCTTATGGAAATGCTACGGTTTATATATATATATTTTTTTAATCGTTTTTTCATGGTAAAAAAAATACATTTGACAAGTTAAAAGTAGGAATGTCTAAGTCTATCAAATACATGAACCTTTTTCCATACTATGGTTTATGTATATATATTTTTTTAAATTGTTTTTTCATGGTAAAAAAAATACATTTGACAAGTTTTTTTGGGGGTTTTTTTGCAAATATTTGTATTGAAATTTACAGTTAAAATCACATTTAACAGTCATACTTTGGTCACGCAAAACCTTCATACAATCGCACATCCACTCATACCCACTCACATGCACACTTGAGGAGAGAGGTGCACTTAAACTTTAACAATTCAAGGTTTACAGTATAAACAGTATTAGAAAAGATACACAGATATTGTATATATATATATATATATATATATATATATATATATATATATATATATATATATATATATATATATATATATATATATCCATCCATCCCGCTCTGGCTCAGGATCAGCTACAGGCTATCCAGACCATAGTGGATGAACATTCCTCGGCATCAAGGATCCTCAGGAAGTGATCCCAAGATCACCTCTCGAGGACCTCTCCACCGTTCACACTTAAAAAAGAAAAGGAAAGTCACAGAAGTTGATCAGATGTAAAACAATACAAAATAAAAAGACACAAAAAATAAATAAATAAATAAGCAAGTAAACCGTGGCAAGGCCATATCAGAAGTAACAAAAAAAAAACACAATAATAGTGTAGGATCAATACAGAAAATAATGAAGATAATAAAAAAGGAATAAAACTACAAAAAAGATGGCAGATACATTTGACAAGTTAAAAGTAGGAATGTCTAAGTCTATCAAATACATGAACCTTTTTTCATACTATGGTTTATATATATTTTTTATTGTTTTTTCATGGTAAAAAAAATACATTTGACAAGTTAAAAGTAGCTTTATTGACGTTTGAGAATGTGTGCTGCCGGATCTCCGCCACCAGATGGAGCCCGCGGGCTCAACGTTGAGACCCGCCCACATTGAGGGAAAATAAGCCCCTCCTCGATCTGCGGGCTGCAGCCAGGGGCACTTGCGCGGGAGACCCGGGTCCGATTCCCGGCCAATGCAATCTGTTGATCTTGTTACATTTTGACTAATATTCATAAGGGACAAAAGCAATGTTTGTGACAACCGCAAGACACAGTCATTCCACCCAAAAGGCATATTGGACTCCCCGAATGCTGAAGCAGTGTACTTCTAGTTACGCCCATCCAAAGACAATGACATCGGGCTATCGTAACATGAGATTTTATAATTTTTTGGGGAGTAATTTATCATTTAACTAGTCAGTCTCTGTGGCGCAATCGGTCAGCGCGTTCGGCTGTTAACTGAGAGGATGGTGGTTCAAGCCCACCCAGGGACGGGATTTTGACACGAGCACGGGGGTTCGAGGGTTTTCTTGTACAGCCCATGTCCTTCTCTAAGTTTGCAAAAAAGTTTCTAGTTAAAACGTGTGCTACGTTTGCAACATAACTTTCAAGCCAAGCTTGTTTAAACTAATGTAAATTACTGATAATCAATGCTATCGCCTCAAATTGGCTATCATTAATTGAATGAAGGGTTGTAGGCATCGAGTTGAAATCCCATTTTTTTCCAGGCGCTGTTGGTGTCAGTCAAAGTGCCTGACTGTTAAGCAGAAGAGGTTGGGCTCAAATCCCGTCAGTGTCTTGATGTTAGTTCCATAACACTTTCTCAGTTTGTTTTCAAACCACGTAAATGTAAGCCTAAATTCTATTTGTTTTGAATAAAATCCCAATGGATCCACAGAGTTTGATGATTACTACAATGTTTTCTTTAAAAAAAATGCCATTTAAAATGTGGACACAACCAGGACTCAGAAAGAAAGACTACTTCAGATGGGTTCCAAATCACTTTGTTACAAGTAGTTTGTCTGGATATTCACCAGAGTAAGCATCTTGGAGTTACAGACAGCAGAGTGGCGCAGGGGAAGCGTGCTGGGCCCATAACCCAGAGGTCGATGGATGGAAACCATCTTCTGTTATGATTTAGGTTTCAAGCGAATCTTCGACTGATTCTTAATTCAAATGGAAGGCTGACACCCATTGGGACTACAGCTGTCTTCTCTAACTCTTTGGATATTCACCAGAGTAAGCATCTTTGAGTTACAGACAGCAGAGTGGCGCAGCGGAAGCGTGCTGGGCCTATAACCCAGAGGTCGATGGATCGAAACCATCCTCTGCTATGACTTAGGTTTCAAGTGAATCTTTGACTGATTCTTAATTCAAATGGAAGGCTGACACCCATTCAGGCTATAGCTGTCTTCTCTAACTCTGTGGATATTCACCAGAGTAAGCATCTTCTAGTTACAGGCAACGGAAGCGTGCTGGGCCCATAACCCAGAGGTCGATGGATCAAAACCATCCTCTACTATGATTTAGGTTTCAGGTGAATCTTTGACTGATTCTTAATTCAAATGGAAGGCTGACACCCATTGGGACTACAGCTGTCTTCTCTAACTCTTTGGATATTCACCAGAGTAAGCATCTTTGAGTTACAGACAGCAGAGTGGCGCAGCGGAAGCGTGCTGGGCCCATAACCCAGAGGTCGATGGATCGAAACCATCCTCTGCTATGACTTAGGTTTCAAGCGAATCTTTGACTGATTCTTAATTCAAATGGAAGGCTGACACCCATTCAGGCTATAGCTCTCTTCTCTAATTCTGTGGATATTCACCAGAGTAAGCATCTTCTAGTTACAGGCAGCGGAAGCGTGCTGGGCCCATAACCCAGAGGTCGATGGATCGAAACCATCCTCTACTATGATTTAGGTTTCAGGTGAATCTTTGACTGATCTTTGGGAATTACACTTATGATTCCTGCTTAGCTGAGAGGTTAAACGTCTTATAAGTCAATCTACACAGTACAGTTGCAATCGATGCAACGCCCTGAAAATGCAGTGACTTGAATGAATGAGAAATTTCATAGGTTTGTGCGTGACATTTTCATGGAACCCAGCATTCATGATATTGAAGCCAAAGGTCTGCCTATATGAGAACCCTCTAAATTTGGTGTTGTGTGAGCTCGGCTGTACATGAGGTGCTCAGGTATGTTGCAAACTACTTCATGATGAAACGCAGGACCTTGCTATTATTTCTTTCCTTGCTTATTTATAGACGTAAGAAGGAAAGTAAAAGAAGCCTTGTTTCCACCCTGTTTCGAACAGGGGACCTTTCGCGTGTGAGGCGAATGTGATAACCACTACACCATGGAAACTGCTGCAAGTCACAGACCTTTATCAAGACTTACAAGTACATTTTCGGCCGACGGAAAACATGGTGCTCGCTAGTCTTATTGCTGTTACTAGCTGCATTGCATTTCTTGCCTTTTGTGGATGTTGTTATATCCCTTGTGCAAGTAGAATGTGTTCCACTTTGTAGCATGTTTTGTTTGTCGCAGCCCGCATTTCAAACGTTCTTCCTCTTAACCGAGTTCATAAATCTCTATTACTCCACAGGCATTGGTGGTTCAGTGGTAGAATTCTCGCCTGCCACGCGGGAGACCTGGGTCCGATTCCCGGCCAATGCAATCTGTTGATCTTGTTACATTTTGACTAATATTCATAAGGGACAAAAGCAATGTTTGTGACAACCGCAAGACACAGTCATTCCACCCAAAAGGCATATTGGACTCCCCGAATGCTGAAGCAGTGTACTTCTAGTTACGCCCATCCAAAGACAATGACATCGGGCTATCGTAACATGAGATTTTATAATTTTTTGGGGAGTAATTTATCATTTAAACTAGTCAGTCTCTGTGGCGCAATCGGTCAGCGCGTTCGGCTGTTAACTGAGAGGATGGTGGTTCAAGCCCACCCAGGGACGGGATTTTGACACGAGCACGGGGGTTCGAGGGTTTTCTTGTACAGCCCATGTCCTTCACTAAGTTTGCAAAAAAGTTTCTAGTTAAAACGTGTGCTACGTTTGCAACATAACTTTCAAGCCAAGCTTGTTTAAACTAATGTAAATTACTGATAATCAATGCTATCGCCTCAAATTGGCTATCATTAATTGAATGAAGGGTTATAGGCATCGAGTTGAAATCCCATTTTTTTCCAGGCGCTGTTGGTGTCAGTCAAAGTGCCTGACTGTTAAGCAGAAGAGGTTGGGCTCAAATCCCGTCAGTGTCTTGATGTTAGTTCCATAACACTTTCTCAGTTTGTTTTCAAACCACGTGAATGTAAGCCTAAATTCTATTCGTTTTGAATAAAATTCCAATGGATCCACAGAGTTTGATGATTACTACAATGTTTTCTTTAAAAAAAATGCCATTTAAAATGTGGACACAACCAGGACTCAAAAAGAAAGACTACTTCAGATGGGTTCCAAATCACTTTGTTACAAGTAGTTTGTCTGGATATTCACCAGAGTAAGCATCTTGGAGTTACAGACAGCAGAGTGGCGCAGGGGAAGCGTGCTGGGCCCATAACCCAGAGGTCGATGGATGGAAACCATCCTCTGCTATGACTTAGGTTTCAAGCGAATCTTTGACAGATTCTTAATTCAAATGGAAGGCTGACACCCATTGGGACTACAGCTGTCTTCTCTAACTCTTTGGATATTCACCAGAGTAAGCATCTTTGAGTTACAGACAGCAGAGTGGCGCAGCGGAAGCGTGCTGGGCCCATAACCCAGAGGTCGATGGATGGAAACCATCCTCTGTTATGATTTAGGTTTCAAGTGAATCATTGACTGATTCTTAATTCAAATGGAAGGCTGACACCCATTCAGACAACAACTGTCTTCTCTAACTCTGTGGATATTCACCAGAGTAAGCATCTTCTAGTTACAGGCAGTGGAAGCGTGCTGGGCCCATAACCCAGAGGTCGATGGATAGAAACCATCCTCTGCTATGATTTAGGTTTCAAGCGAATCTTCGACTGATTCTTAATTCAAATGGAAGGCTGACACCCATTGGGACTACAGCTGTCTTCTCTAACTCTTTGGATATTCACCAGAGTAAGCATCTTGGTGTTACAGACAGCAGAGTGGCGCAGGGGAAGCGTGCTGGGCCCATAACCCAGAGGTCGATGAATGGAAACCATCCTCTGCTATGATTTAGGTTTCAAGCGAATCTTCGACTGATTCTTAATTCAAATGGAAGGCTGACACCCATTCAGGCTATAGCTGTCTTCTCTAACTCTTTGGATATTCACCAGAGTAAGCATCTTTGAGTTACAGACAGCAGAGTGAGCAGCGGAAGCGTGCTGGGCCCATAACCCAGAGGTCGATGGATGGAAACCATCCTCTGCTATGACTTAGGTTTCAAGCGAATCCTTGACTGATTCTTAATTCAAATGGAAGGCTGACACCCATTGGGACTACAGCTGTCTTCTCTAACTCTTTGGATATTCACCAGAGTAAGCATCTTTTAGTTACAGACAGCAGAGTGGCGCAGCGGAAGCGTGCTGGGCCCATAACCCAGAGGTCGATGGATTGAAACCATCCTCTGCTATGACTTAGGTTTCAAGCGAATCTTTGACTGATTCTTAATTCAAATGGAAGGCTGACACCCATTCAGACTACAGCTGTCTTCTCTAACTCTTTGGATATTCACCAGAGTAAGCATCTTGGAGTTACAGACAGCAGAGTGGCGCAGGGGAAACGTGCTGGGCCCATAACCCAGAGGTCGATGGATGGAAACCATCCTCTGTTATGATTTAGGTTTCAAGTGAATCATTGACTGATTCTTAATTCAAATGGAAGGCTGACACCCATTCAGACAACAACTGTCTTCTCTAACTCTGTGGATATTCACCAGAGTAAGCATCTTCTAGTTACAGGCAGCGGAAGCGTGCTGGGCCCATAACCCAGAGGTCGATGGATCGAAACCATCCTCTGCTATGACTTAGGTTTCAAGCGAATCTTTGACTGATTCTTAATTCAAATGGAAGGCTGACACCCATTCAGGCTATAGCTGTCTTCTCTAATTCTGTGGATATTCACCAGAGTAAGCATCTTCTAGTTACAGGCAGCGGAAGCGTGCTGGGCCCATAACCCAGAGGTCGATGGATCGAAACCATCCTCTACTATGATTTAGGTTTCAGGTGAATCTTTGACTGATCTTTGGGAATTACACTTATGATTCCTGCTTAGCTGAGAGGTTAAACGTCTTATAAGTCAATCTACACAGTACAGTTGCAATCGATGCAACGCCCTGAAAATGCAGTGACTTGAATGAATGAGAAATTTCATAGGTTTGTGCGTGACATTTTCATGGAACCCAGCATTCGTGATATTGAAGCCAAAGGTCTGCCTATATGAGAACCCTCTAAATTTGGTGTTGTGTGAGCTCGGCTGTACATGAGGTGCTCAGGTATGTTGCAAACTACTTCATGATGAAACGCAGGACCTTGCTATTATTTCTTTCCTTGCTTATTTATAGACGTAAGAAGGAAAGTAAAAGAAGCCTTGTTTCCACCCTGTTTCGAACAGGGGACCTTTCGCGTGTGAGGCGAATGTGATAACCACTACACCATGGAAACTGCTGCAAGTCACAGACCTTTATCAAGACTTACAAGTACATTTTCGGCCGACGGAAAACATGGTGCTCGCTAGTCTTATTGCTGTTACTAGCTGCATTGCATTTCTTGCCTTTTGTGGATGTTGTTATATCCCTTGTGCAAGTAGAATGTGTTCCACTTTGTAGCATGTTTTGTTTGTCGCAGCCCGCATTTCAAACGTTCTTCCTCTTAACCGAGTTCATAAATCTCTATTACTCCACAGGCATTGGTGGTTCAGTGGTAGAATTCTCGCCTGCCACGCGGGAGACCTGGGTCCGATTCCCGGCCAATGCAATCTGTTGATCTTGTTACATTTTGACTAATATTCATAAGGGACAAAAGCAATGTTTGTGACAACCGCAAGACACAGTCATTCCACCCAAAAGGCATATTGGACTCCCCGAATGCTGAAGCAGTGTACTTCTAGTTACGCCCATCCAAAGACAATGACATCGGGCTATCGTAACATGAGATTTTATAATTTTTTGGGGAGTAATTTATCATTTAAACTAGTCAGTCTCTGTGGCGCAATCGGTCAGCGCGTTCGGCTGTTAACTGAGAGGATGGTGGTTCAAGCCCACCCAGGGACGGGATTTTGACACGAGCACGGGGGTTCGAGGGTTTTCTTGTACAGCCCATGTCCTTCACTAAGTTTGCAAAAAAGTTTCTAGTTAAAACGTGTGCTACGTTTGCAACATAACTTTCAAGCCAAGCTTGTTTAAACTAATGTAAATTACTGATAATCAATGCTATCGCCTCAAATTGGCTATCATTAATTGAATGAAGGGTTATAGGCATCGAGTTGAAATCCCATTTTTTTCCAGGCGCTGTTGGTGTCAGTCAAAGTGCCTGACTGTTAAGCAGAAGAGGTTGGGCTCAAATCCCGTCAGTGTCTTGATGTTAGTTCCATAACACTTTCTCAGTTTGTTTTCAAACCACGTGAATGTAAGCCTAAATTCTATTCGTTTTGAATAAAATTCCAATGGATCCACAGAGTTTGATGATTACTACAATGTTTTCTTTAAAAAAAATGCCATTTAAAATGTGGACACAACCAGGACTCAAAAAGAAAGACTACTTCAGATGGGTTCCAAATCACTTTGTTACAAGTAGTTTGTCTGGATATTCACCAGAGTAAGCATCTTGGAGTTACAGACAGCAGAGTGGCGCAGGGGAAGCGTGCTGGGCCCATAACCCAGAGGTCGATGGATGGAAACCATCCTCTGTTATGATTTAGGTTTCAAGTGAATCATTGACTGATTCTTAATTCAAATGGAAGGCTGACACCCATTCAGACAACAACTGTCTTCTCTAACTCTGTGGATATTCACCAGAGTAAGCATCTTCTAGTTACAGGCAGTGGAAGCGTGCTGGGCCCATAACCCAGAGGTCGATGGATAGAAACCATCCTCTGCTATGATTTAGGTTTCAAGCGAATCTTCGACTGATTCTTAATTCAAATGGAAGGCTGACACCCATTGGGACTACAGCTGTCTTCTCTAACTCTTTGGATATTCACCAGAGTAAGCATCTTGGTGTTACAGACAGCAGAGTGGCGCAGGGGAAGCGTGCTGGGCCCATAACCCAGAGGTCGATGAATGGAAACCATCCTCTGCTATGATTTAGGTTTCAAGCGAATCTTCGACTGATTCTTAATTCAAATGGAAGGCTGACACCCATTCAGGCTATAGCTGTCTTCTCTAACTCTTTGGATATTCACCAGAGTAAGCATCTTTGAGTTACAGACAGCAGAGTGAGCAGCGGAAGCGTGCTGGGCCCATAACCCAGAGGTCGATGGATGGAAACCATCCTCTGCTATGACTTAGGTTTCAAGCGAATCCTTGACTGATTCTTAATTCAAATGGAAGGCTGACACCCATTGGGACTACAGCTGTCTTCTCTAACTCTTTGGATATTCACCAGAGTAAGCATCTTTTAGTTACAGACAGCAGAGTGGCGCAGCGGAAGCGTGCTGGGCCCATAACCCAGAGGTCGATGGATTGAAACCATCCTCTGCTATGACTTAGGTTTCAAGCGAATCTTTGACTGATTCTTAATTCAAATGGAAGGCTGACACCCATTCAGACTACAGCTGTCTTCTCTAACTCTTTGGATATTCACCAGAGTAAGCATCTTGGAGTTACAGACAGCAGAGTGGCGCAGGGGAAACGTGCTGGGCCCATAACCCAGAGGTCGATGGATGGAAACCATCCTCTGTTATGATTTAGGTTTCAAGTGAATCATTGACTGATTCTTAATTCAAATGGAAGGCTGACACCCATTCAGACAACAACTGTCTTCTCTAACTCTGTGGATATTCACCAGAGTAAGCATCTTCTAGTTACAGGCAGCGGAAGCGTGCTGGGCCCATAACCCAGAGGTCGATGGATCGAAACCATCCTCTGCTATGACTTAGGTTTCAAGCGAATCTTTGACTGATTCTTAATTCAAATGGAAGGCTTACACCCATTCAGGCTATAGCTGTCTTCTCTAATTCTGTGGATATTCACCAGAGTAAGCATCTTCTAGTTACAGGCAGCGGAAGCGTGCTGGGCCCATAACCCAGAGGTCGATGGATCGAAACCATCCTCTACTATGATTTAGGTTTCAGGTGAATCTTTGACTGATCTTTGGGAATTACACTTATGATTCCTGCTTAGCTGAGAGGTTAAACGTCTTATAAGTCAATCTACACAGTACAGTTGCAATCGATGCAACGCCCTGAAAATGCAGTGACTTGAATGAATGAGAAATTTCATAGGTTTGTGCGTGACATTTTCATGGAACCCAGCATTCGTGATATTGAAGCCAAAGGTCTGCCTATATGAGAACCCTCTAAATTTGGTGTTGTGTGAGCTCGGCTGTACATGAGGTGCTCAGGTATGTTGCAAACTACTTCATGATGAAACGCAGGACCTTGCTATTATTTCTTTCCTTGCTTATTTATAGACGTAAGAAGGAAAGTAAAAGAAGCCTTGTTTCCACCCTGTTTCGAACAGGGGACCTTTCGCGTGTGAGGCGAATGTGATAACCACTACACCATGGAAACTGCTGCAAGTCACAGACCTTTATCAAGACTTACAAGTACATTTTCGGCCGACGGAAAACATGGTGCTCGCTAGTCTTATTGCTGTTACTAGCTGCATTGCATTTCTTGCCTTTTGTGGATGTTGTTATATCCCTTGTGCAAGTAGAATGTGTTCCACTTTGTAGCATGTTTTGTTTGTCGCAGCCCGCATTTCAAACGTTCTTCCTCTTAACCGAGTTCATAAATCTCTATTACTCCACAGGCATTGGTGGTTCAGTGGTAGAATTCTCGCCTGCCACGCGGGAGACCTGGGTCCGATTCCCGGCCAATGCAATCTGTTGATCTTGTTACATTTTGACTAATATTCATAAGGGACAAAAGCAATGTTTGTGACAACCGCAAGACACAGTCATTCCACCCAAAAGGCATATTGGACTCCCCGAATGCTGAAGCAGTGTACTTCTAGTTACGCCCATCCAAAGACAATGACATCGGGCTATCGTAACATGAGATTTTATAATTTTTTGGGGAGTAATTTATCATTTAAACTAGTCAGTCTCTGTGGCGCAATCGGTCAGCGCGTTCGGCTGTTAACTGAGAGGATGGTGGTTCAAGCCCACCCAGGGACGGGATTTTGACACGAGCACGGGGGTTCGAGGGTTTTCTTGTACAGCCCATGTCCTTCACTAAGTTTGCAAAAAAGTTTCTAGTTAAAACGTGTGCTACGTTTGCAACATAACTTTCAAGCTAAGCTTGTTTAAACTAATGTAAATTACTGATAATCAATGCTATCGCCTCAAATTGGCTATCATTAATTGAATGAAGGGTTATAGGCATCGAGTTGAAATCCCATTTTTTTCCAGGCGCTGTTGGTGTCAGTCAAAGTGCCTGACTGTTAAGCAGAAGAGGTTGGGCTCAAATCCCGTCAGTGTCTTGATGTTAGTTCCATAACACTTTCTCAGTTTGTTTTCAAACCACGTGAATGTAAGCCTAAATTCTATTCGTTTTGAATAAAATTCCAATGGATCCACAGAGTTTGATGATTACTACAATGTTTTCTTTAAAAAAAATGCCATTTAAAATGTGGACACAACCAGGACTCAAAAAGAAAGACTACTTCAGATGGGTTCCAAATCACTTTGTTACAAGTAGTTTGTCTGGATATTCACCAGAGTAAGCATCTTGGAGTTACAGACAGCAGAGTGGCGCAGGGGAAGCGTGCTGGGCCCATAACCCAGAGGTCGATGGATGGAAACCATCCTCTGTTATGATTTAGGTTTCAAGTGAATCATTGACTGATTCTTAATTCAAATGGAAGGCTGACACCCATTCAGACAACAACTGTCTTCTCTAACTCTGTGGATATTCACCAGAGTAAGCATCTTCTAGTTACAGGCAGTGGAAGCGTGCTGGGCCCATAACCCAGAGGTCGATGGATAGAAACCATCCTCTGCTATGATTTAGGTTTCAAGCGAATCTTCGACTGATTCTTAATTCAAATGGAAGGCTGACACCCATTGGGACTACAGCTGTCTTCTCTAACTCTTTGGATATTCACCAGAGTAAGCATCTTGGTGTTACAGACAGCAGAGTGGCGCAGGGGAAGCGTGCTGGGCCCATAACCCAGAGGTCGATGAATGGAAACCATCCTCTGCTATGATTTAGGTTTCAAGCGAATCTTCGACTGATTCTTAATTCAAATGGAAGGCTGACACCCATTCAGGCTATAGCTGTCTTCTCTAACTCTTTGGATATTCACCAGAGTAAGCATCTTTGAGTTACAGACAGCAGAGTGAGCAGCGGAAGCGTGCTGGGCCCATAACCCAGAGGTCGATGGATGGAAACCATCCTCTGCTATGACTTAGGTTTCAAGCGAATCCTTGACTGATTCTTAATTCAAATGGAAGGCTGACACCCATTGGGACTACAGCTGTCTTCTCTAACTCTTTGGATATTCACCAGAGTAAGCATCTTTTAGTTACAGACAGCAGAGTGGCGCAGCGGAAGCGTGCTGGGCCCATAACCCAGAGGTCGATGGATGGAAACCATCCTCTGCTATGATTTAGGTTTCAAGCGAATCTTCGACTGATTCTTAATTCAAATGGAAGGCTGACACCCATTGGGACTACAGCTGTCTTCTCTAACTCTTTGGATATTCACCAGAGTAAGCATCTTGGAGTTACAGACAGCAGAGTGGCGCAGCGGAAGCGTGCTGGGCCCATAACCCAGAGGTCGATGGATCGAAACCATCCTCTGCTATGACTTAGGTTTCAAGCGAATCTTTGACTGATTCTTAATTCAAATTGAAGGCTGACACCCATTCAGACTACAGCTGTCTTCTCTAACTCTTTGGATATTCACCAGAGTAAGCGTCTTCTAGTTACAGGCAGCGTAAGCGTGCTGGGCCCATAACCCAGAGGTCGATGGATCGAAACCATCCTCTACTATGATTTAGGTTTCAGGTGAATCTTTGACTGATTCTTAATTCAAATGGAAGGCTGACACCCATTGGGACTACAGCTGTCTTCTCTAACTCTTTGGATATTCACCAGAGTAAGCATCTTTGAGTTACAGACAGCAGAGTGGCGCAGCGGAAGCGTGCTGGGCCCATAACCCAGAGGTCGATGGATCGAAACCATCCTCTGCTATGACTTAGGTTTCAAGCGAATCTTTGACTGATTCTTAATTCAAATGGAAGGCTGACACCCATTCAGACTACAGCTGTCTTCTCTAACTCTTTGGATATTCACCAGAGTAAGCATCTTCTAGTTACAGGCAGCGGAAGCGTGCTGGGCCCATAACCCAGAGGTCGATGGATCGAAACCATCCTCTACTATGATTTAGGTTTCAGGTGAATCTTTGACTGATCTTTGGGAATTACACTTATGATTCCTGCTTAGCTGAGAGGGTAAACGTCTTATAAGTCAATCTACACAGTACAGTTGCAATCGATGCAACGCCCTGAAAATACAGTGACTTGAATGAATGAGAAATTTCAAAGGTTTGTGCGTGACATTTTCATGGAACCCAGCATTCATGATATTGAAGCCAAAGGTCTGCCTATATGAGAACCCTCTAAATTTGGTGTTGTGTGAGCTCGGCTGTACATGAGGTGCTCAGGTATGTTGCAATCTACTTCATGATGAAACACAGGACCTTGCTATTATTTCTTTCCTTGCTTATTTATAGACGTAAGAAGGAAAGTAAAAAAAGCCTTGTTTCCACCCTGTTTCGAACAGGGGACCTTTCGCGTGTTAGGCGAATGTGATAACCACTACACCATGGAAACTGCTGCAAGTCACAGACCTTTATCAAGACTTACAAGTACATTTTCGGCCGACGGAAAACATGGTGCTCGCTAGTCTTATTGCTGTTACTAGCTGCATTGCATTTCTTGCCTTTTGTGGATGTTGTTATATCCCTTGTGCAAGTAGAAAGTGTTCCACTTTGTAGCATGTTTTGTTTGTCGCAGCCCGCATTTCAAACGTTCTTCCTCTTAACCGAGTTCATAAATCTCTATTACTCCACAGGCATTGGTGGTTCAGTGGTAGAATTCTCGCCTGCCACGCGGGAGACCCGGGTCCGATTCCCGGCCAATGCAATCCGTTGATCTTGTTACATTTTAACTAATATTCATAAGGGACAAAAGCAATGTTTTTGACAACCGCAAGACACAGTCATTCCACCCAAAAGGCATATTGGACTCCCCGAATGCTGAAGCAGTGTACTTCTAGTTACGCCCATCCAAAGACAATGACATCGGGCTATCGTAACATGAGATTTTATAATTTTTTGGGGAGTAATTTATCATTTAAACTAGTCAGTCTCTGTGGCGCAATCGGTCAGCGCGTTCGGCTGTTAACTGAGAGGATGGTGGTTCAAGCCCACCCAGGGACGGGATTTTGACACGAGCACGGGGGTTCGAGGGTTTTCTTGTACAGCCCATGTCCTTCTCTAAGTTTGCAAAAAAGTTTCTAGTTAAAACGTGTGCTACGTTTGCAACATAACTTTCAAGCCACGCTTGTTTAAACTAATGTAAATTACTGATAATCAATGCTATCGCCTCAAATTGGCTATCATTAATTGAATGAAGGCATCGAGTTGAAATCCCATTTTTTTCCAGGCGCTGTTGGTGTCAGTCAAAGTGCCTGACTGTTAAGCAGAAGAGGTTGGGCTCAAATCCCGTCAGTGTCTTGATGTTAGTTCCATAACACTTTCTCAGTTTGTTTTCAAACCACGTGAATGTAAGCCTAAATTATATTCGTTTTGAATAAAATCCCCAATGGATCCACAGAGTTTGATGATTACTACAATGTTTTCTTTAAAAAAAATGCCATTTAAAATGTGGACACAACCAGGACTCAGAAAGAAAGACTACTTCAGATGGGTTCCAAATCACTTTGTTACAAGTAGTTTGTCTGGATATTCACCAGAGTAAGCATCTTGGAGTTACAGAGAGCAGAGTGGCGCAGGGGAAGCGTGCTGGGCCCATAACCCAGAGGTCGATGGATGGAAACCATCCTCTGCTATGATTTAGGTTTCAAGCGAATCTTCGACTGATTCTTAATTCAAATGGAAGGCTGACACCCATTGGGACTACAGCTGTCTTCTCTAACTCTTTGGATATTCACCAGAGTAAGCATCTTTGAGTTACAGACAGCAGAGTGGCGCAGCGGAAGCGTGCTGGGCCCATAACCCAGAGGTCGATGGATCGAAACCATCCTCTGCTATGACTTAGGTTTCAAGCGAATCTTTGACTGATCCTTAATTCAAATGGAAGGCTGACACCCATTCAGGCTATAGCTGTCTTCTCTAACTCTGTGGATATTCACCAGAGTAAGCATCTTCTAGTTACAGGCAGCGGAAGCGTGCTGGGCCCATAACCCAGAGGTCGATGGATCGAAACCATCCTCTACTATGATTTAGGTTTCAGGTGAATCTTTGACTGATCTTTGGGAATTACACTTATGATTCCTGCTTAGCTGAGAGGTTAAACGTCTTATAAGTCAATCTACACAGTACAGTTGCAATCGATGCAACGCCCTGAAAATACAGTGACTTGAATGAATGAGAAATTTCATAGGTTTGTGCGTGACATTTTCATGGAACCCAGCATTCATGATATTGAAGCCAAAGGTCTGCCTATATGAGAACCCTCTAAATTTGGTGTTGTGTGAGCTCGGCTGTACATGAGGTGCTCAGGTATGTTGCAAACTACTTCATGATGAAACACAGGACCTTGCTATTATTTCTTTCCTTGCTTATTTATAGACGTAAGAAGGAAAGTAAAAGAAGCCTTGTTTCCACCCTGTTTCGAACAGGGGACCTTTCGCGTGTGAGGCGAATGTGATAACCACTACACCATGGAAACTGCTGCAAGTCACAGACCTTTATCAAGACTTACAAGTACATTTTCGGCCGACGGAAAACATGGTGCTCGCTAGTCTTATTGCTGTTACTAGCTGCATTGCATTTCTTGCCTTTTGTGGATGTTGTTATATCCCTTGTGCAAGTAGAAAGTGTTCCACTTTGTAGCATGTTTTGTTTGTCGCAGCCCGCATTTCAAACGTTCTTCCTCTTAACCGAGTTCATAAATCTCTATTACTCCACAGGCATTGGTGGTTCAGTGGTAGAATTCCCGCCTGCCACGCGGGAGACCCGGGTCCGATTCCCGGCCAATGCAATCCGTTGATCTTGTTACATTTTAACTAATATTCATAAGGGACAAAAGCAATGTTTTTGACAACCGCAAGACACAGTCATTCCACCCAAAAGGCATATTGGACTCCCCGAATGCTGAAGCAGTGTACTTCTAGTTACGCCCATCCAAAGACAATGACATCGGGCTATCGTAACATGAGATTTTATAATTTTTTGGGGAGTAATTTATCATTTAAACTAGTCAGTCTCTGTGGCGCAAACGGTCAGTGCGTTCGGCTGTTAACTGAGAGGATGGTGGTTCAAGCCCACCCAGGGACGGGATTTTGACACGAGCACGGGGGTTCGAGGGTTTTCTTGTACAGCCCATGTCCTTCTCTAAGTTTGCAAAAAAGTTTCTAGGTAAAAAGTGTGCTACGTTTGCAACATAACTTTCAAGCCACGCTTGTTTAAACTAATGTAAATTACTGATAATCAATGCTATCGCCTCAAATTGGCTATCATTAATTGAATGAAGGCATCGAGTTGAAATCCCATTTTTTTCCAGGCGCTGTTGGTGTCAGTCAAAGTGCCTGACTGTTAAGCAGAAGAGGTTGGGCTCAAATCCCGTCAGTGTCTTGATGTTAGTTCCATAACACTTTCTCAGTTTGTTTTCAAACCACGTGAATGTAAGCCTAAATTATATTCGTTTTGAATAAAATCCCCAATGGATCCACAGAGTTTGATGATTACTACAATGTTTTCTTTAAAAAAAATGCCATTTAAAATGTGGACACAACCAGGACTCAGAAAGAAAGACTACTTCAGATGGGTTCCAAATCACTTTGTTACAAGTAGTTTGTCTGGATATTCACCAGAGTAAGCATCTTGGAGTTACAGACAGCAGAGTGGCGCAGGGGAAGCGTGCTGGGCCCATAACCCAGAGGTCGATGGATGGAAACCATCCTCTGCTATGATTTAGGTTTCAAGCGAATCTTCGACTGATTCTTAATTCAAATGGAAGGCTGACACCCATTGGGACTACAGCTGTCTTCTCTAACTCTTTGGATATTCACCAGAGTAAGCATCTTGGAGTTACAGACAGCAGAGTGGCGCAGCGGAAGCGTGCTGGGCCCATAACCCAGAGGTCGATGGATGGAAACCATCCTCTGCTATGATTTAGGTTTCAAGCGAATCTTCGACTGATTCTTAATTCAAATGGAAGGCTGACACCCATTGGGACTACAGCTGTCTTCTCTAAGTCTTTGGATATTCACCAGAGTAAGCATCTTTTAGTTACAGACAGCAGAGTGGCGCAGCGGAAGCGTGCTGGGCCCATAACCCAGAGGTCGATGGATCGAAACCATCCTCTGCTATGACTTAGGTTTCAAGCGAATCTTTGACTGATTCTTAATTCAAATGGAAGGCTGACACCCATTCAGACTACAGCTGTCTTCTCTAACTCTTTGGATATTCACCAGAGTAAGCATCTTCTAGTTACAGGCAGCGGAAGCGTGCTGGGCCCATAACCCAGAGGTCGATGGATCGAAACCATCCTCTACTATGATTCAGGTTTCAGGTGAATGTTTGACTGATTCTTAATTCAAATGGAAGGCTGACACCCATTGGGACTACAGCTGTCTTCTCTAACTCTTTGGATATTCACCAGAGTAAGCATCTTCGAGTTACAGACAGCAGAGTGGCGCAGCGGAAGCGTGCTGGGCCCATAACCCAGAGGTCGATGGATCGAAAGCATCCTCTGCTATGACTTAGGTTTCAAGCGAATCTTTGACTGATTCTTAATTCAAATGGAAGGCTGACACCCATTCAGACTACAGCTGTCTTCTCTAACTCTGTGGATATTCACCAGAGTAAGCATCTTCTAGTTACAGGCAGCGGAAGCGTGCTGGGCCCATAACCCAGAGGTCGATGGATCGAAACCATCCTCTACTATGATTTAGGTTTCAGGTGAATCTTTGACTGATCTTTGGGAATTACACTTATGATTCCTGCTTAGCTGAGAGGTTAAACGTCTTATAAGTCAATCTACACAGTACAGTTGCAATCGATGCAACGCCCTGAAAATACAGTGACTTGAATGAATGAGAAATTTCATAGGTTTGTGCGTGACATTTTCATGGAACCCAGCATTCATGATATTGAAGCCAAAGGTCTGCCTATATGAGAACCCTCTAAATTTGGTGTTGTGTGAGCTCGGCTGTACATGAGGTGCTCAGGTATGTTGCAAACTACTTCATGATGAAACACAGGACCTTGCTATTATTTCTTTCCTTGCTTATTTATAGACGTAAGAAGGAAAGTAAAAGAAGCCTTGTTTCCACCCTGTTTCGAACAGGGGACCTTTCGCGTGTGAGGCGAATGTGATAACCACTACACCATGGAAACTGCTGCAAGTCACAGACCTTTATCAAGACTTACAAGTACATTTTCGGCCGACGGAAAACATGGTGCTCGCTAGTCTTATTGCTGTTACTAGCTGCATTGCATTTCTTGCCTTTTGTGGATGTTGTTATATCCCTTGTGCAAGTAGAAAGTGTTCCACTTTGTAGCATGTTTTGTTTGTCGCAGCCCGCATTTCAAACGTTCTTCCTCTTAACCGAGTTCATAAATCTCTATTACTCCACAGGCATTGGTGGTTCAGTGGTAGAATTCCCGCCTGCCACGCGGGAGACCCGGGTCCGATTCCCGGCCAATGCAATCCGTTGATCTTGTTACATTTTAACTAATATTCATAAGGGACAAAAGCAATGTTTTTGACAACCGCAAGACACAGTCATTCCACCCAAAAGGCATATTGGACTCCCCGAATGCTGAAGCAGTGTACTTCTAGTTACGCCCATCCAAAGACAATGACATCGGGCTATCGTAACATGAGATTTTATAATTTTTTGGGGAGTAATTTATCATTTAAACTAGTCAGTCTCTGTGGCGCAAACGGTCAGTGCGTTCGGCTGTTAACTGAGAGGATGGTGGTTCAAGCCCACCCAGGGACGGGATTTTGACACGAGCACGGGGGTTCGAGGGTTTTCTTGTACAGCCCATGTCCTTCTCTAAGTTTGCAAAAAAGTTTCTAGGTAAAAAGTGTGCTACGTTTGCAACATAACTTTCAAGCCACGCTTGTTTAAACTAATGTAAATTACTGATAATCAATGCTATCGCCTCAAATTGGCTATCATTAATTGAATGAAGGCATCGAGTTGAAATCCCATTTTTTTCCAGGCGCTGTTGGTGTCAGTCAAAGTGCCTGACTGTTAAGCAGAAGAGGTTGGGCTCAAATCCCGTCAGTGTCTTGATGTTAGTTCCATAACACTTTCTCAGTTTGTTTTCAAACCACGTGAATGTAAGCCTAAATTATATTCGTTTTGAATAAAATCCCCAATGGATCCACAGAGTTTGATGATTACTACAATGTTTTCTTTAAAAAAAATGCCATTTAAAATGTGGACACAACCAGGACTCAGAAAGAAAGACTACTTCAGATGGGTTCCAAATCACTTTGTTACAAGTAGTTTGTCTGGATATTCACCAGAGTAAGCATCTTGGAGTTACAGACAGCAGAGTGGCGCAGGGGAAGCGTGCTGGGCCCATAACCCAGAGGTCGATGGATGGAAACCATCCTCTGCTATGATTTAGGTTTCAAGCGAATCTTCGACTGATTCTTAATTCAAATGGAAGGCTGACACCCATTGGGACTACAGCTGTCTTCTCTAACTCTTTGGATATTCACCAGAGTAAGCATCTTGGAGTTACAGACAGCAGAGTGGCGCAGCGGAAGCGTGCTGGGCCCATAACCCAGAGGTCGATGGATGGAAACCATCCTCTGCTATGATTTAGGTTTCAAGCGAATCTTCGACTGATTCTTAATTCAAATGGAAGGCTGACACCCATTGGGACTACAGCTGTCTTCTCTAACTCTTTGGATATTCACCAGAGTAAGCATCTTTTAGTTACAGACAGCAGAGTGGCGCAGCGGAAGCGTGCTGGGCCCATAACCCAGAGGTCGATGGATCGAAACCATCCTCTGCTATGACTTAGGTTTCAAGCGAATCTTTGACTGATTCTTAATTCAAATGGAAGGCTGACACCCATTCAGACTACAGCTGTCTTCTCTAACTCTTTGGATATTCACCAGAGTAAGCATCTTCTAGTTACAGGCAGCGGAAGCGTGCTGGGCCCATAACCCAGAGGTCGATGGATCGAAACCATCCTCTACTATGATTCAGGTTTCAGGTGAATGTTTGACTGATTCTTAATTCAAATGGAAGGCTGACACCCATTGGGACTACAGCTGTCTTCTCTAACTCTTTGGATATTCACCAGAGTAAGCATCTTTGAGTTACAGACAGCAGAGTGGCGCAGCGGAAGCGTGCTGGGCCCATAACCCAGAGGTCGATGGATCGAAAGCATCCTCTGCTATGACTTAGGTTTCAAGCGAATCTTTGACTGATTCTTAATTCAAATGGAAGGCTGACACCCATTCAGACTACAGCTGTCTTCTCTATCTCTTTGGATATTCACCAGAGTAAGCGTCTCCTAGTTACAGGCAGCGGAAGCGTGCTGGGCCCATAACCCAGAGGTCGATGGATCGAAACCATCCTCTACTATGATTTAGGTTTCAGGTGAATCTTTGACTGATTCTTAAATCAAATGGAAGGCTGACACCCATTGGGACTACAGCTGTCTTCTCTAACTCTTTGGATATTCACCAGAGTAAGCATCTTTGAGTTACAGACAGCAGAGTGGCGCAGCGGAAGCGTGCTGGGCCCATAACCCAGAGGTCGATGGATCGAAACCATCCTCTGCTATGACTTAGGTTTCAAGCGAATCTTTGACTGATCCTTAATTCAAATGGAAGGCTGACACCCATTCAGGCTATAGCTGTCTTCTCTAACTCTGTGGATATTCACCAGAGTAAGCATCTTCTAGTTACAGGCAGCGGAAGCGTGCTGGGCCCATAACCCAGAGGTCGATGGATCGAAACCATCCTCTACTATGATTTAGGTTTCAGGTGAATCTTTGACTGATCTTTGGGAATTACACTTATGATTCCTGCTTAGCTGAGAGGTTAAACGTCTTATAAGTCAATCTACACAGTACAGTTGCAATCGATGCAACGCCCTGAAAATACAGTGACTTGAATGAATGAGAAATTTCATAGGTTTGTGCGTGACATTTTCATGGAACCCAGCATTCATGATATTGAAGCCAAAGGTCTGCCTATATGAGAACCCTCTAAATTTGGTGTTGTGTGAGCTCGGCTGTACATGAGGTGCTCAGGTATGTTGCAAACTACTTCATGATGAAACACAGGACCTTGCTATTATTTCTTTCCTTGCTTATTTATAGACGTAAGAAGGAAAGTAAAAGAAGCCTTGTTTCCACCCTGTTTCGAACAGGGGACCTTTCGCGTGTGAGGCGAATGTGATAACCACTACACCATGGAAACTGCTGCAAGTCACAGACCTTTATCAAGACTTACAAGTACATTTTCGGCCGAGGGAAAACATGGTGCTCGCTAGTCTTATTGCTGTTACTAGCTGCATTGCATTTCTTGCCTTTTGTGGATGTTGTTATATCCCTTGTGCAAGTAGAAAGTGTTCCACTTTGTAGCATGTTTTGTTTGTCGCAGCCCGCATTTCAAACGTTCTTCCTCTTAACCGAGTTCATAAATCTCTATTACTCCACAGGCATTGGTGGTTCAGTGGTAGAATTCTCGCCTGCCACGCGGGAGACCCGGGTCCGATTCCCGGCCAATGCAATCCGTTGATCTTGTTACATTTTAACTAATATTCATAAGGGACAAAAGCAATGTTTTTGACAACCGCAAGACACAGTCATTCCACCCAAAAGGCATATTGGACTCCCCGAATGCTGAAGCAGTGTACTTCTAGTTACGCCCATCCAAAGACAATGACATCGGGCTATCGTAACATGAGATTTTATAATATTTTGGGGAGTAATTTATCATTTAAACTAGTCAGTCTCTGTGGCGCAATCGGTCAGCGCGTTCGGCTGTTAACTGAGAGGATGGTGGTTCAAGCCCACCCAGGGACGGGATTTTGACACGAGCACGGGGGTTCGAGGGTTTTCTTGTACAGCCCATGTCCTTCTCTAAGTTTGCAAAAAAGTTTCTAGTTAAAATGTGTGCTACGTTTGCAACATAACTTTCAAGCCACGCTTGTTTAAACTAATGTAAATTACTGATAATCAATGCTATCGCCTCAAATTGGCTATCATTAATTGAATGAAGGGTTATAGGCATCGAGTTGAAATCCCATTTTTTTCCAGGCGCTGTTGGTGTCAGTCAAAGTGCCTGACTGTTAAGCAGAAGAGGTTGGGCTCAAATCCCGTCAGTGTCTTGATGTTAGTTCCATTACACTTTCTCAGTTTGTTTTCAAACCACGTGAATGTAAGCCTAAATTCTATTCGTTTTGAATAAAATCCCAATGGATCCACAGAGTTTGATGATTACTACAATGTTTCCTTTAAAAAAAATGCCATTTAAAATGTGGACACAACCAGGACTCAGAAAGAAAGACTACTTCAAATGGGTTCCAAATCACTTTGTTACAAGTAGTTTGTCTGGATATTCACCAGAGTAAGCATCTTGGAGTTACAGACAGCAGAGTGGCGCAGGGGAAGCGTGCTGGGCCCATAACCCAGAGGTCGTTGGATGGAAACCATCCTCTGTTATGATTTAGGTTTCAAGCGAATCTTCGACTGATTCTTAATTCAAATGGAAGGCTGACACCCATTGGGACTACAGCTGTCTTCTCTAACTCTTTGGATATTCACCAGAGTAAGCATCTTTGAGTTACAGACAGCAGAGTGGCGCAGCGGAAGCGTGCTGGGCCCATAACCCAGAGGTCGATGGATCGAAACCATCCTCTGCTATGACTTAGGTTTCAAACGAATCTTTGACTGATTCTTAATTCAAATGGAAGGCTGACACCCATTCAGACTACAGCTGTCTTCTCTAACTCTTTGGATATTCACCAGAGTAAGCATCTTCTAGTTACAGGCAGCGGAAGCGTGCTGGGCCCATAACCCAGAGGTCGATGGATCGAAACCATCCTCTACTATGATTTAGGTTTCAGGTGAATCTTTGACTGATCTTTGGGAATTACATTTATGATTCCTGCTTAGCTGAGAGGTTAAACGTCTTATAAGTCAATCTACACAGTACAGTTGCAATCGATGCAACGCCCTGAAAATACAGTGACTTGAATGAATGAGAAATTTCATAGGTTTGTGCGTGACATTTTCATGGAACCCAGCATTCATGATATTGAAGCCAAAGGTCTGCCTATATGAGAACCCTCTAAATTTGGTGTTGTGTGAGCTCGGCTGTACATGAGGTGCTCAGGTATGTTGCAATCTACTTCATGATGAAACACAGGACCTTGCTATTATTTCTTTCCTTGCTTATTTATAGACGTAAGAAGGAAAGTAAAAAAAGCCTTGTTTCCACCCTGTTTCGAACAGGGGACCTTTCGCGTGTTAGGCGAATGTGATAACCACTACACCATGGAAACTGCTGCAAGTCACAGACCTTTATCAAGACTTACAAGTACATTTTCGGCCGACGGAAAACATGGTGCTCGCTAGACTTATTGCTGTTACTAGCTGCATTGCATTTCTTGCCTTTTGTGGATGTTGTTATATCCCTTGTGCAAGTAGAATGTGTTCCACTTTGTAGCATGTTTTGTTTGTCGCAGCCCGCATTTCAAACGTTCTTCCTCTTAACCGAGTTCATAAATCTCTATTACTCCACAGGCATTGGTGGTTCAGTGGTAGAATTCTCGCCTGCCACGCGGGAGACCCGGGTCCGATTCCCGGCCAATGCAATCCGTTGATCTTGTTACATTTTAACTAATATTCATAAGGGACAAAAGCAATGTTTTTGACAACCGCAAGACACAGTCATTCCACCCAAAAGGCATATTGGACTCCCCGAATGCTGAAGCAGTGTACTTCTAGTTACGCCCATCCAAAGACAATGACATCGGGCTATCGTAACATGAGATTTTATAATTTTTTGGGGAGTAATTTATCATTTAAACTAGTTAGTCTCTGTGGCGCAATCGGTCAGCGCGTTCGGCTGTTAACTGAGAGGATGGTGGTTCAAGCCCACCCAGGGACGGGATTTTGACACGAGCACGGGGGTTCGAGGGTTTTCTTGTACAGCCCATGTCCTTCTCTAAGTTTGCAAAAAAGTTTCTAGTTAAAACGTGTGCTACGTTTGCAACATAACTTTCAAGCCACGCTTGTTTAAACTAATGTAAATTACTGATAATCAATGCTATCGCCTCAAATTGGCTATCATTAATTGAATGAAGGCATCGAGTTGAAATCCCATTTTTTTCCAGGCGCTGTTGGTGTCAGTCAAAGTGCCTGACTGTTAAGCAGAAGAGGTTGGGCTCAAATCCCGTCAGTGTCTTGATGTTAGTTCCATAACACTTTCTCAGTTTGTTTTCAAACCACGTGAATGTAAGCCTAAATTATATTCGTTTTGAATAAAATCCCCAATGGATCCACAGAGTTTGATGATTACTACAATGTTTTCTTTAAAAAAAATGCCATTTAAAATGTGGACACAACCAGGACTCAGAAAGAAAGACTACTTCAGATGGGTTCCAAATCACTTTGTTACAAGTAGTTTGTCTGGATATTCACCAGAGTAAGCATCTTGGAGTTACAGAGAGCAGAGTGGCGCAGGGGAAGCGTGCTGGGCCCATAACCCAGAGGTCGATGGATGGAAACCATCCTCTGCTATGATTTAGGTTTCAAGCGAATCTTCGACTGATTCTTAATTCAAATGGAAGGCTGACACCCATTGGGACTACAGCTGTCTTCTCTAACTCTTTGGATATTCACCAGAGTAAGCATCTTGGAGTTACAGACAGCAGAGTGGCGCAGGGGAAGCGTGCTGGGCCCATAACCCAGAGGTCGTTGGATGGAAACCATCCTCTGTTATGATTTAGGTTTCAAGCGAATCTTCGACTGATTCTTAATTCAAATGGAAGGCTGACACCCATTGGGACTACAGCTGTCTTCTCTAACTCTTTGGATATTCACCAGAGTAAGCATCTTTGAGTTACAGACAGCAGAGTGGCGCAGCGGAAGCGTGCTGGGCCCATAACCCAGAGGTCGATGGATCGAAACCATCCTCTGCTATGACTTAGGTTTCAAGCGAATCTTTGACTGATCCTTAATTCAAATGGAAGGCTGACACCCATTCAGGCTATAGCTGTCTTCTCTAACTCTGTGGATATTCACCAGAGTAAGCATCTTCTAGTTACAGGCAGCGGAAGCGTGCTGGGCCCATAACCCAGAGGTCGATGGATCGAAACCATCCTCTACTATGATTTAGGTTTCAGGTGAATCTTTGACTGATCTTTGGGAATTACACTTATGATTCCTGCTTAGCTGAGAGGTTAAACGTCTTATAAGTCTATCCACACAGTACAGTTGCAATCGATGCAACGCCCTGAAAATACAGTGACTTGAATGAATGAGAAATTTCATAGGTTTGTGCGTGACATTTTCATGGAACCCAGCATTCATGATATTGAAGCCAAAGGTCTGCCTATATGAGAACCCTCTAAATTTGGTGTTGTGTGAGCTCGGCTGTACATGAGGTGCTCAGGTATGTTGCAAACTACTTCATGATGAAACACAGGACCTTGCTATTATTTCTTTCCTTGCTTATTTATAGACGTAAGAAGGAAAGTAAAAGAAGCCTTGTTTCCACCCTGTTTCGAACAGGGGACCTTTCGCGTGTGAGGCGAATGTGATAACCACTACACCATGGAAACTGCTGCAAGTCACAGACCTTTATCAAGACTTACAAGTACATTTTCGGCCGACGGAAAACATGGTGCTCGCTAGTCTTATTGCTGTTACTAGCTGCATTGCATTTCTTGCCTTTTGTGGATGTTGTTATATCCCTTGTGCAAGTAGAAAGTGTTCCACTTTGTAGCATGTTTTGTTTGTCGCAGCCCGCATTTCAAACGTTCTTCCTCTTAACCGAGTTCATAAATCTCTATTACTCCACAGGCATTGGTGGTTCAGTGGTAGAATTCTCGCCTGGCACGCGGGAGACCCGGGTCCGATTCCCGGGTCCGATTCCCGGCCAATGCAATCCGTTGATCTTGTTACATTTTAACTAATATTCATAAGGGACAAAAGCAATGTTTTTGACAACCGCAAGACACAGTCATTCCACCCAAAAGGCATATTGGACTCCCCGAATGCTGAAGCAGTGTACTTCTAGTTACGCCCATCCAAAGACAATGACATCGGGCTATCGTAACATGAGATTTTATAATTTTTTGGGGAGTAATTTATCATTTAAACTAGTCAGTCTCTGTGGCGCAATCGGTCAGCGCGTTCGGCTGTTAACTGAGAGGATGGTGGTTCAAGCCCACCCAGGGACGGGATTTTGACACGAGCACGGGGGTTCGAGGGTTTTCTTGTACAGCCCATGTCCTTCTCTAAGTTTGCAAAAAAGTTTCTAGTTAAAATGTGTGCTACGTTTGCAACATAACTTTCAAGCCAAGCTTGTTTAAACTAATGTAAATTACTGATAATCAATGCTATCGCCTCAAATTGGCTATCATTAATTGAATGAAGGGTTATAGGCATCGAGTTGAAATCCCATTTTTTTCCAGGCGCTGTTGGTGTCAGTCAAAGTGCCTGACTGTTAAGCAGAAGAGGTTGGGCTCAAATCCCGTCAGTGTCTTGATGTTAGTTCCATTACACTTTCTCAGTTTGTTTTCAAACCACGTGAATGTAAGCCTAAATTCTATTCGTTTTGAATAAAATCCCAATGGATCCACAGAGTTTGATGATTACTACAATGTTTTCTTTAAAAAAAATGCCATTTAAAATGTGGACACAACCAGGACTCAGAAAGAAAGACTACTTCAAATGGGTTCCAAATCACTTTGTTACAAGTAGTTTGTCTGGATATTCACCAGAGTAAGCATCTTGGAGTTACAGACAGCAGAATGGCGCAGGGGAAGCGTGCTGGGCCCATAACCCAGAGGTCGTTGGATGGAAACCATCCTCTGTTATGATTTAGGTTTCAAGCGAATCTTCGACTGATTCTTAATTCAAATGGAAGGCTGACACCCATTGGGACTACAGCTGTCTTCTCTAACTCTTTGGATATTCACCAGAGTAAGCATCTTTGAGTTACAGACAGCAGAGTGGCGCAGCGGAAGCGTGCTGGGCCCATAACCCAGAGGTCGATGGATGGAAACCATCCTCTGCTATGACTTAGGTTTCAAGCGAATCTTCGACTGATTCTTAATTCAAATGGAAGGCTGACACCCATTGGGACTACAGCTGTCTTCTCTAACTCTTTGGATATTCACCAGAGTAAGCATCTTTTAGTTACAGACAGCAGAGTGGCGCAGCGGAAGCGTGCTGGGCCCATAACCCAGAGGTCGATGGATCGAAACCATCCTCTGCTATGACTTAGGTTTCAAGCGAATCTTTGACTGATTCTTAATTCAAATGGAAGGCTGACACCCATTCAGACTACAGCTGTCTTCTCTAACTCTTTGGATATTCACCAGAGTAAGCATCTTCTAGTTACAGGCAGCGGAAGCGTGCTGGGCCCATAACCCAGAGGTCGATGGATCGAAACCATCCTCTACTATGATTTAGGTTTCAGGTGAATGTTTGACTGATTCTTAATTCAAATGGAAGGCTGACACCCATTGGGACTACAGCTGTCTTCTCTAACTCTTTGGATATTCACCAGAGTAAGCATCTTCGAGTTACAGACAGCAGAGTGGCGCAGCGGAAGCGTGCTGGGCCCATAACCCAGAGGTCGATGGATCGAAAGCATCCTCTGCTATGACTTAGGTTTCAAGCGAATCTTTGACTGATTCTTAATTCAAATGGAAGGCTGACACCCATTCAGACTACAGCTGTCTTCTCTATCTCTTTGGATATTCACCAGAGTAAGCGTCTCCTAGTTACAGGCAGCGGAAGCGTGCTGGGCCCATAACCCAGAGGTCGATGGATCGAAACCATCCTCTACTATGATTTAGGTTTCAAGTGAATCTTTGACTGATTCTTAATTCAAATGGAAGGCTGACACCCATTGGGACTACAGCTGTCTTCTCTAACTCTTTGGATATTCACCAGAGTAAGCATCTTTGAGTTACAGACAGCAGAGTGGCGCAGCGGAAGCGTGCTGGGCCCATGACCCAGAGGTCGATGGATCGAAAGCATCCTCTGCTATGACTTAGGTTTCAAGCGAATCTTTGACTGATCCTTAATTCAAATGGAAGGCTGACACCCATTGGGACTACAGCTGTCTTCTCTAACTCTTTGGATATTCACCAGAGTAAGCATCTTCGAGTTACAGACAGCAGAGTGGCGCAGCGGAAGCGTGCTGGGCCCATAACCCAGAGGTCGATGGATCGAAAGCATCCTCTGCTATGACTTAGGTTTCAAGCGAATCTTTGACTGATTCTTAATTCAAATGGAAGGCTGACACCCATTCAGACTACAGCTGTCTTCTCTATCTCTTTGGATATTCACCAGAGTAAGCGTCTCCTAGTTACAGGCAGCGGAAGCGTGCTGGGCCCATAACCCAGAGGTCGATGGATCGAAACCATCCTCTGCTATGACTTAGGTTTCAAGCGAATCTTTGACTGATCCTTAATTCAAATGGAAGGCTGACACCCATTCAGGCTATAGCTGTCTTCTCTAACTCTGTGGATATTCACCAGAGTAAGCATCTTCTAGTTACAGGCAGCGGAAGCGTGCTGGGCCCATAACCCAGAGGTCGATGGATCGAAACCATCCTCTACTATGATTTAGGTTTCAGGTGAATCTTTGACTGATCTTTGGGAATTACACTTATGATTCCTGCTTAGCTGAGAGGTTAAACGTCTTATAAGTCAATCTACACAGTACAGTTGCAATCGATGCAACGCCCTGAAAATACAGTGACTTGAATGAATGAGAAATTTCATAGGTTTGTGCGTGACATTTTCATGGAACCCAGCATTCATGATATTGAAGCCAAAGGTCTGCCTATATGACAACCCTCTAAATTTGGTGTTGTGTGAGCTCGGCTGTACATGAGGTGCTCAGGTATGTTGCAAACTACTTCATGATGAAACACAGGACCTTGCTATTATTTCTTTCCTTGCTTATTTATAGACGTAAGAAGGAAAGTAAAAGAAGCCTTGTTTCCACCCTGTTTCGAACAGGGGACCTTTCGCGTGTGAGGCGAATGTGATAACCACTACACCATGGAAACTGCTGCAAGTCACAGACCTTTATCAAGACTTACAAGTACATTTTCGGCCGACGGAAAACATGGTGCTCGCTAGTCTTATTGCTGTTACTAGCTGCATTGCATTTCTTGCCTTTTGTGGATGTTGTTATATCCCTTGTGCAAGTAGAAAGTGTTCCACTTTGTAGCATGTTTTGTTTGTCGCAGCCCGCATTTCAAACGTTCTTCCTCTTAACCGAGTTCGTAAATCTCTATTACTCCACAGGCATTGGTGGTTCAGTGGTAGAATTCTCGCCTGCCACGCGGGAGACCCGGGTCCGATTCCCGGGTCCGATTCCCGGCCAATGCAATCCGTTGATCTTGTTACATTTGAACTAATATTCATAAGGGACAAAAGCAATGTTTTTGACAACCGCAAGACACAGTCATTCCACCCAAAAGGCATATTGGACTCCCCGAATGCTGAAGCAGTGTACTTCTAGTTACGCCCATCCAAAGACAATGACATCGGGCTATCGTAACATGAGATTTTATAATTTTTTGGGGAGTAATTTATCATTTGAACTAGTCAGTCTCTGTGGCGCAATCGGTCAGCGCGTTCGGCTGTTAACTGAGAGGATGGTGGTTCAAGCCCACCCAGGGACGGGATTTTGACACGAGCACGGGGGTTCGAGGGTTTTCTTGTACAGCCCATGTCCTTCTCTAAGTTTGCAAAAAAGTTTCTAGTTAAAATGTGTGCTACGTTTGCAACATAACTTTCAAGCCAAGCTTGTTTAAACTAATGTAAATTACTGATAATCAATGCTATCGCCTCAAATTGGCTATCATTAATTGAATGAAGGGTTATAGGCATCGAGTTGAAATCCCATTTTTTTCCAGGCGCTGTTGGTGTCAGTCAAAGTGCCTGACTGTTAAGCAGAAGAGGTTGGGCTCAAATCCCGTCAGTGTCTTGATGTTAGTTCCATTACACTTTCTCAGTTTGTTTTCAAACCACGTGAATGTAAGCCTAAATTCTATTCGTTTTGAATAAAATCCCAATGGATCCACAGAGTTTGATGATTACTACAATGTTTTCTTTAAAAAAAATGCCATTTAAAATGTGGACACAACCAGGACTCAGAAAGAAAGACTACTTCAGATGGGTTCCAAATCACTTTGTTACAAGTAGTTTGTCTGGATATTCACCAGAGTAAGCATCTTGGAGTTACAGACAGCAGAGTGGCGCAGGGGAAGCGTGCTGGGCCCATAACCCAGAGGTCGATGGATGGAAACCATCCTCTGCTATGATTTAGGTTTCAAGCGAATCTTCGACTGATTCTTAATTCAAATGGAAGGCTGACACCCATTGGGACTACAGCTGTCTTCTCTATCTCTTTGGATATTCACCAGAGTAAGCGTCTCCTAGTTACAGGCAGCGGAAGCGTGCTGGGCCCATAACCCAGAGGTCGATGGATCGAAACCATCCTCTACTATGATTTAGGTTTCAGGTGAATCTTTGACTGATTCTTAAATCAAATGGAAGGCTGACACCCATTGGGACTACAGCTGTCTTCTCTAACTCTTTGGATATTCACCAGAGTAAGCATCTTTGAGTTACAGACAGCAGAGTGGCGCAGCGGAAGCGTGCTGGGCCCATAACCCAGAGGTCGATGGATCGAAACCATCCTCTGCTATGACTTAGGTTTCAAGCGAATCTTTGACTGATCCTTAATTCAAATGGAAGGCTGACACCCATTCAGGCTATAGCTGTCTTCTCTAACTCTGTGGATATTCACCAGAGTAAGCATCTTCTAGTTACAGGCAGCGGAAGCGTGCTGGGCCCATAACCCAGAGGTCGATGGATCGAAACCATCCTCTACTATGATTTAGGTTTCAGGTGAATCTTTGACTGATCTTTGGGAATTACACTTATGATTCCTGCTTAGCTGAGAGGTTAAACGTCTTATAAGTCAATCTACACAGTACAGTTGCAATCGATGCAACGCCCTGAAAATACAGTGACTTGAATGAATGAGAAATTTCATAGGTTTGTGCGTGACATTTTCATGGAACCCAGCATTCATGATATTGAAGCCAAAGGTCTGCCTATATGAGAACCCTCTAAATTTGGTGTTGTGTGAGCTCGGCTGTACATGAGGTGCTCAGGTATGTTGCAAACTACTTCATGATGAAACACAGGACCTTGCTATTATTTCTTTCCTTGCTTATTTATAGACGTAAGAAGGAAAGTAAAAGAAGCCTTGTTTCCACCCTGTTTCGAACAGGGGACCTTTCGCGTGTGAGGCGAATGTGATAACCACTACACCATGGAAACTGCTGCAAGTCACAGACCTTTATCAAGACTTACAAGTACATTTTCGGCCGAGGGAAAACATGGTGCTCGCTAGTCTTATTGCTGTTACTAGCTGCATTGCATTTCTTGCCTTTTGTGGATGTTGTTATATCCCTTGTGCAAGTAGAAAGTGTTCCACTTTGTAGCATGTTTTGTTTGTCGCAGCCCGCATTTCAAACGTTCTTCCTCTTAACCGAGTTCATAAATCTCTATTACTCCACAGGCATTGGTGGTTCAGTGGTAGAATTCTCGCCTGCCACGCGGGAGACCCGGGTCCGATTCCCGGCCAATGCAATCCGTTGATCTTGTTACATTTTAACTAATATTCATAAGGGACAAAAGCAATGTTTTTGACAACCGCAAGACACAGTCATTCCACCCAAAAGGCATATTGGACTCCCCGAATGCTGAAGCAGTGTACTTCTAGTTACGCCCATCCAAAGACAATGACATCGGGCTATCGTAACATGAGATTTTATAATATTTTGGGGAGTAATTTATCATTTAAACTAGTCAGTCTCTGTGGCGCAATCGGTCAGCGCGTTCGGCTGTTAACTGAGAGGATGGTGGTTCAAGCCCACCCAGGGACGGGATTTTGACACGAGCACGGGGGTTCGAGGGTTTTCTTGTACAGCCCATGTCCTTCTCTAAGTTTGCAAAAAAGTTTCTAGTTAAAATGTGTGCTACGTTTGCAACATAACTTTCAAGCCACGCTTGTTTAAACTAATGTAAATTACTGATAATCAATGCTATCGCCTCAAATTGGCTATCATTAATTGAATGAAGGGTTATAGGCATCGAGTTGAAATCCCATTTTTTTCCAGGCGCTGTTGGTGTCAGTCAAAGTGCCTGACTGTTAAGCAGAAGAGGTTGGGCTCAAATCCCGTCAGTGTCTTGATGTTAGTTCCATTACACTTTCTCAGTTTGTTTTCAAACCACGTGAATGTAAGCCTAAATTCTATTCGTTTTGAATAAAATCCCAATGGATCCACAGAGTTTGATGATTACTACAATGTTTCCTTTAAAAAAAATGCCATTTAAAATGTGGACACAACCAGGACTCAGAAAGAAAGACTACTTCAAATGGGTTCCAAATCACTTTGTTACAAGTAGTTTGTCTGGATATTCACCAGAGTAAGCATCTTGGAGTTACAGACAGCAGAGTGGCGCAGGGGAAGCGTGCTGGGCCCATAACCCAGAGGTCGTTGGATGGAAACCATCCTCTGTTATGATTTAGGTTTCAAGCGAATCTTCGACTGATTCTTAATTCAAATGGAAGGCTGACACCCATTGGGACTACAGCTGTCTTCTCTAACTCTTTGGATATTCACCAGAGTAAGCATCTTTGAGTTACAGACAGCAGAGTGGCGCAGCGGAAGCGTGCTGGGCCCATAACCCAGAGGTCGATGGATCGAAACCATCCTCTGCTATGACTTAGGTTTCAAACGAATCTTTGACTGATTCTTAATTCAAATGGAAGGCTGACACCCATTCAGACTACAGCTGTCTTCTCTAACTCTTTGGATATTCACCAGAGTAAGCATCTTCTAGTTACAGGCAGCGGAAGCGTGCTGGGCCCATAACCCAGAGGTCGATGGATCGAAACCATCCTCTACTATGATTTAGGTTTCAGGTGAATCTTTGACTGATCTTTGGGAATTACATTTATGATTCCTGCTTAGCTGAGAGGTTAAACGTCTTATAAGTCAATCTACACAGTACAGTTGCAATCGATGCAACGCCCTGAAAATACAGTGACTTGAATGAATGAGAAATTTCATAGGTTTGTGCGTGACATTTTCATGGAACCCAGCATTCATGATATTGAAGCCAAAGGTCTGCCTATATGAGAACCCTCTAAATTTGGTGTTGTGTGAGCTCGGCTGTACATGAGGTGCTCAGGTATGTTGCAATCTACTTCATGATGAAACACAGGACCTTGCTATTATTTCTTTCCTTGCTTATTTATAGACGTAAGAAGGAAAGTAAAAAAAGCCTTGTTTCCACCCTGTTTCGAACAGGGGACCTTTCGCGTGTTAGGCGAATGTGATAACCACTACACCATGGAAACTGCTGCAAGTCACAGACCTTTATCAAGACTTACAAGTACATTTTCGGCCGACGGAAAACATGGTGCTCGCTAGACTTATTGCTGTTACTAGCTGCATTGCATTTCTTGCCTTTTGTGGATGTTGTTATATCCCTTGTGCAAGTAGAATGTGTTCCACTTTGTAGCATGTTTTGTTTGTCGCAGCCCGCATTTCAAACGTTCTTCCTCTTAACCGAGTTCATAAATCTCTATTACTCCACAGGCATTGGTGGTTCAGTGGTAGAATTCTCGCCTGCCACGCGGGAGACCCGGGTCCGATTCCCGGCCAATGCAATCCGTTGATCTTGTTACATTTTAACTAATATTCATAAGGGACAAAAGCAATGTTTTTGACAACCGCAAGACACAGTCATTCCACCCAAAAGGCATATTGGACTCCCCGAATGCTGAAGCAGTGTACTTCTAGTTACGCCCATCCAAAGACAATGACATCGGGCTATCGTAACATGAGATTTTATAATTTTTTGGGGAGTAATTTATCATTTAAACTAGTTAGTCTCTGTGGCGCAATCGGTCAGCGCGTTCGGCTGTTAACTGAGAGGATGGTGGTTCAAGCCCACCCAGGGACGGGATTTTGACACGAGCACGGGGGTTCGAGGGTTTTCTTGTACAGCCCATGTCCTTCTCTAAGTTTGCAAAAAAGTTTCTAGTTAAAACGTGTGCTACGTTTGCAACATAACTTTCAAGCCACGCTTGTTTAAACTAATGTAAATTACTGATAATCAATGCTATCGCCTCAAATTGGCTATCATTAATTGAATGAAGGCATCGAGTTGAAATCCCATTTTTTTCCAGGCGCTGTTGGTGTCAGTCAAAGTGCCTGACTGTTAAGCAGAAGAGGTTGGGCTCAAATCCCGTCAGTGTCTTGATGTTAGTTCCATAACACTTTCTCAGTTTGTTTTCAAACCACGTGAATGTAAGCCTAAATTATATTCGTTTTGAATAAAATCCCCAATGGATCCACAGAGTTTGATGATTACTACAATGTTTTCTTTAAAAAAAATGCCATTTAAAATGTGGACACAACCAGGACTCAGAAAGAAAGACTACTTCAGATGGGTTCCAAATCACTTTGTTACAAGTAGTTTGTCTGGATATTCACCAGAGTAAGCATCTTGGAGTTACAGAGAGCAGAGTGGCGCAGGGGAAGCGTGCTGGGCCCATAACCCAGAGGTCGATGGATGGAAACCATCCTCTGCTATGATTTAGGTTTCAAGCGAATCTTCGACTGATTCTTAATTCAAATGGAAGGCTGACACCCATTGGGACTACAGCTGTCTTCTCTAACTCTTTGGATATTCACCAGAGTAAGCATCTTGGAGTTACAGACAGCAGAGTGGCGCAGGGGAAGCGTGCTGGGCCCATAACCCAGAGGTCGTTGGATGGAAACCATCCTCTGTTATGATTTAGGTTTCAAGCGAATCTTCGACTGATTCTTAATTCAAATGGAAGGCTGACACCCATTGGGACTACAGCTGTCTTCTCTAACTCTTTGGATATTCACCAGAGTAAGCATCTTTGAGTTACAGACAGCAGAGTGGCGCAGCGGAAGCGTGCTGGGCCCATAACCCAGAGGTCGATGGATCGAAACCATCCTCTGCTATGACTTAGGTTTCAAGCGAATCTTTGACTGATCCTTAATTCAAATGGAAGGCTGACACCCATTCAGGCTATAGCTGTCTTCTCTAACTCTGTGGATATTCACCAGAGTAAGCATCTTCTAGTTACAGGCAGCGGAAGCGTGCTGGGCCCATAACCCAGAGGTCGATGGATCGAAACCATCCTCTACTATGATTTAGGTTTCAGGTGAATCTTTGACTGATCTTTGGGAATTACACTTATGATTCCTGCTTAGCTGAGAGGTTAAACGTCTTATAAGTCAATCTACACAGTACAGTTGCAATCGATGCAACGCCCTGAAAATACAGTGACTTGAATGAATGAGAAATTTCATAGGTTTGTGCGTGACATTTTCATGGAACCCAGCATTCATGATATTGAAGCCAAAGGTCTGCCTATATGACAACCCTCTAAATTTGGTGTTGTGTGAGCTCGGCTGTACATGAGGTGCTCAGGTATGTTGCAAACTACTTCATGATGAAACACAGGACCTTGCTATTATTTCTTTCCTTGCTTATTTATAGACGTAAGAAGGAAAGTAAAAGAAGCCTTGTTTCCACCCTGTTTCGAACAGGGGACCTTTCGCGTGTGAGGCGAATGTGATAACCACTACACCATGGAAACTGCTGCAAGTCACAGACCTTTATCAAGACTTACAAGTACATTTTCGGCCGACGGAAAACATGGTGCTCGCTAGTCTTATTGCTGTTACTAGCTGCATTGCATTTCTTGCCTTTTGTGGATGTTGTTATATCCCTTGTGCAAGTAGAAAGTGTTCCACTTTGTAGCATGTTTTGTTTGTCGCAGCCCGCATTTCAAACGTTCTTCCTCTTAACCGAGTTCGTAAATCTCTATTACTCCACAGGCATTGGTGGTTCAGTGGTAGAATTCTCGCCTGCCACGCGGGAGACCCGGGTCCGATTCCCGGGTCCGATTCCCGGCCAATGCAATCCGTTGATCTTGTTACATTTGAACTAATATTCATAAGGGACAAAAGCAATGTTTTTGACAACCGCAAGACACAGTCATTCCACCCAAAAGGCATATTGGACTCCCCGAATGCTGAAGCAGTGTACTTCTAGTTACGCCCATCCAAAGACAATGACATCGGGCTATCGTAACATGAGATTTTATAATTTTTTGGGGAGTAATTTATCATTTGAACTAGTCAGTCTCTGTGGCGCAATCGGTCAGCGCGTTCGGCTGTTAACTGAGAGGATGGTGGTTCAAGCCCACCCAGGGACGGGATTTTGACACGAGCACGGGGGTTCGAGGGTTTTCTTGTACAGCCCATGTCCTTCTCTAAGTTTGCAAAAAAGTTTCTAGTTAAAATGTGTGCTACGTTTGCAACATAACTTTCAAGCCAAGCTTGTTTAAACTAATGTAAATTACTGATAATCAATGCTATCGCCTCAAATTGGCTATCATTAATTGAATGAAGGGTTATAGGCATCGAGTTGAAATCCCATTTTTTTCCAGGCGCTGTTGGTGTCAGTCAAAGTGCCTGACTGTTAAGCAGAAGAGGTTGGGCTCAAATCCCGTCAGTGTCTTGATGTTAGTTCCATTACACTTTCTCAGTTTGTTTTCAAACCACGTGAATGTAAGCCTAAATTCTATTCGTTTTGAATAAAATCCCAATGGATCCACAGAGTTTGATGATTACTACAATGTTTTCTTTAAAAAAAATGCCATTTAAAATGTGGACACAACCAGGACTCAGAAAGAAAGACTACTTCAGATGGGTTCCAAATCACTTTGTTACAAGTAGTTTGTCTGGATATTCACCAGAGTAAGCATCTTGGAGTTACAGACAGCAGAGTGGCGCAGGGGAAGCGTGCTGGGCCCATAACCCAGAGGTCGATGGATGGAAACCATCCTCTGCTATGATTTAGGTTTCAAGCGAATCTTCGACTGATTCTTAATTCAAATGGAAGGCTGACACCCATTGGGACTACAGCTGTCTTCTCTAACTCTTTGGATATTCACCAGAGTAAGCATCTTTGAGTTACAGACAGCAGAGTGGCGCAGCGGAAGCGTGCTGGGCCCATAACCCAGAGGTCGATGGATCGAAACCATCCTCTGCTATGACTTAGGTTTCAAGCGAATCTTTGACTGATCCTTAATTCAAATGGAAGGCTGACACCCATTCAGGCTATAGCTGTCTTCTCTAACTCTGTGGATATTCACCAGAGTAAGCATCTTCTAGTTACAGGCAGCGGAAGCGTGCTGGGCCCATAACCCAGAGGTCGATGGATCGAAACCATCCTCTACTATGATTTAGGTTTCAGGTGAATCTTTGACTGATCTTTGGGAATTACACTTATGATTCCTGCTTAGCTGAGAGGTTAAACGTCTTATAAGTCAATCTACACAGTACAGTTGCAATCGATGCAACGCCCTGAAAATACAGTGACTTGAATGAATGAGAAATTTCATAGGTTTGTGCGTGACATTTTCATGGAACCCAGCATTCATGATATTGAAGCCAAAGGTCTGCCTATATGACAACCCTCTAAATTTGGTGTTGTGTGAGCTCGGCTGTACATGAGGTGCTCAGGTATGTTGCAAACTACTTCATGATGAAACACAGGACCTTGCTATTATTTCTTTCCTTGCTTATTTATAGACGTAAGAAGGAAAGTAAAAAAAGCCTTGTTTCCACCCTGTTTCGAACAGGGGACCTTTCGCGTGTGAGGCGAATGTGATAACCACTACACCATGGAAACTGCTGCAAGTCACAGACCTTTATCAAGACTTACAAGTACATTTTCGGCCGACGGAAAACATGGTGCTCGCTAGTCTTATTGCTGTTACTAGCTGCATTGCATTTCTTGCCTTTTGTGGATGTTGTTATATCCCTTGTGCAAGTAGAAAGTGTTCCACTTTGTAGCATGTTTTGTTTGTCGCAGCCCGCATTTCAAACGTTCTTCCTCTTAACCGAGTTCATAAATCTCTATTACTCCACAGGCATTGGTGGTTCAGTGGTAGAATTCTCGCCTGCCACGCGGGAGACCCGGGTCCGATTCCCGGCCAATGCAATCCGTTGATCTTGTTACATTTTAACTAATATTCATAAGGGACAAAAGCAATGTTTTTGACAACCGCAAGACACAGTCATTCCACCCAAAAGGCATATTGGACTCCCCGAATGCTGAAGCAGTGTACTTCTAGTTACGCCCATCCAAAGACAATGACATCGGGCTATCGTAACATGAGATTTTATAATTTTTTGGGGAGTAATTTATCATTTAAACTAGTCAGTCTCTGTGGCGCAATCGGTCATCGCGTTCGGCTGTTAACTGAGAGGATGGTGGTTCAAGCCCACCCAGGGACGGGATTTTGACACGAGCACGGGGGTTCGAGGGTTTTCTTGTACAGCCCATGTCCTTCTCTAAGTTTGCAAAAAAGTTTCTAGTTAAAACGTGTGCTACGTTTGCAACATAACTTTCAAGCCACGCTTGTTTAAACTAATGTAAATTACTGATAATCAATGCTATCGCCTCAAATTGGCTATCATTAATTGAATGAAGGGTTATAGGCATCGAGTTGAAATCCCATTTTTTTCCAGGTGCTGTTGGTGTCAGTCAAAGTGCCTGACTGTTAAGCAGAAGAGGTTGGGCTCAAATCCCGTCAGTGTCTTGATGTTAGTTCCATAACACTTTCTCAGTTTGTTTTCAAACCACGTGAATGTAAGCCTAAATTATATTCGTTTTGAATAAAATCCCAATGGATCCACAGAGTTTGATGATTACTACAATGTTTTCTTTAAAAAAAATGCCATTTAAAATGTGGACACAACCAGGACTCAGAAAGAAAGACTACTTCAGATGGGTTCCAAATCACTTTGTTACAAGTAGTTTGTCTGGATATTCACCAGAGTAAGCATCTTGGAGTTACAGACAGCAGAGTGGCGCAGGGGAAGCGTGCTGGGCCCATAACCCAGAGGTCGATGGATGGAAACCATCCTCTGCTATGATTTAGGTTTCAAGCGAATCTTCGACTGATTCTTAATTCAAATGGAAGGCTGACACCCATTGGGACTACAGCTGTCTTCTCTAACTCTTTGGATATTCACCAGAGTAAGCATCTTGGAGTTACAGACAGCAGAGTGGCGCAGGGGAAGCGTGCTGGGCCCATAACCCAGAGGTCGTTGGATGGAAACCATCCTCTGTTATGATTTAGGTTTCAAGCGAATCTTTGACTGATTCTTAATTCAAATGGAAGGCTGACAGCCATTCAGACTACAGCTGTCTTCTCTAACTCTTTGGATATTCACCAGAGTAAGCGTCTTCTAGTTACAGGCAGCAGAAGCGTGCTGGGCCCATAACCCAGAGGTCGATGGATCGAAACCATCCTCTACTATGATTTAGGTTTCAGGTGAATCTTTGACTGATTCTTAATTCAAATGGAAGGCTGACACCCATTGGGACTACAGCTGTCTTCTCTAACTCTTTGGATATTCACCAGAGTAAGCATCTTTGAGTTACAGACAGCAGAGTGGCGCAGCGGAAGCGTGCTGGGCCCATAACCCAGAGGTCGATGGATCGAAACCATCCTCTGCTATGACTTAGGTTTCAAGCGAATCTTTGACTGATTCTTAATTCAAATGGAAGGCTGACACCCATTCAGACTACAGCTGTCTTCTCTAACTCTGTGGATATTCACCAGAGTAAGCATCTTCTAGTTACAGGCAGCGGAAGCGTGCTGGGCCCATAACCCAGAGGTCGATGGATCGAAACCATCCTCTACTATGATTTAGGTTTCAGGTGAATCTTTGACTGATCTTTGGGAATTACACTTATGATTCCTGCTTAGCTGAGAGGTTAAACGTCTTATAAGTCAATCTACACAGTACAGTTGCAATCGATGCAACACCCTGAAAATACAGTGACTTGAATGAATGAGAAATTTCATAGGTTTGTGCGTGACATTTTCATGGAACCCAGCATTCATGATATTGAAGCCAAAGGTCTGCCTATATGAGAACCCTCTAAATTTGGTGTTGTGTGAGCTCGGCTGTACATGAGGTGCTCAGGTATGTTGCAAACTACTTCATGATGAAACACAGGACCTTGCTATTATTTCTTTCCTTGCTTATTTATAGACGTAAGAAGGAAAGTAAAAGAAGCCTTGTTTCCACCCTGTTTCGAACAGGGGACCTTTCGCGTGTGAGGCGAATGTGATAACCACTACACCATGGAAACTGCTGCAAGTCACAGACCTTTATCAAGACTTACAAGTACATTTTCGGCCGACGGAAAACATGGTGCTCGCTAGTCTTATTGCTGTTACTAGCTGCATTGCATTTCTTGCCTTTTGTGGATGTTGTTATATCCCTTGTGCAAGTAGAATGTGTTCCACTTTGTAGCATGTTTTGTTTGTCGCAGCCCGCATTTCAAACGTTCTTCCTCTTAACCGAGTTCATAAATCTCTATTATGCCACAGGCATTGGTGGCTCAGTGGTAGAATTCTCGCCTGCCACGCGGGAGACCCGGGTCCGATTCCCGGCCAATGCAATCCGTTGATCTTGTTACATTTTAACTAATATTCATAAGGGACAAAAGCAATGTTTTTGACAACCGCAAGACACAGTCATTCCACCCAAAAGGCATATTGGACTCCCCGAATGCTGAAGCAGTGTACTTCTAGTTACGCCCATCCAAAGACAATGACATCGGGCTATCGTAGCATGAGATTTTATAATTTTTTGGGGAGTAATTTATCATTTAAACTAGTCAGTCTCTGTGGCGCAGTCGGTCAGCACGTTCGGCTGTTAACTGAGAGGATGGTGGTTCAAGCCCACCCAAGGACGAGATTTTGACACGAGCACGGGGGTTCGAGGGTTTTCTTGTACAGCCCATGTCCTTCTCTAAGTTTGCAAAAAAGTTTCTAGTTAAAACGTGTGCTACGTTTGCAACATAACTTTCAAGCCAAGCTTGTTTAAACTAATGTAAATTACTGATAATCAATGCTATCGCCTCAAATTGGCTATCATTAATTGAATGAAGGGTTATAGGCATCGAGTTGAAATCCCATTTTTTTCCAGGCGCTGTTGGTGTCAGTCAAAGTGCCTGACTGTTAAGCAGAAGAGGTTGGGCTCAAATCCCGTCAGTGTCTTGATGTTAGTTCCATAACACTTTCTCAGTTTGTTTTCAAACCACGTGAATGTAAGCCTAAATTCTATTTGTTTTGAATAAAATCCCAATGGATCCACATACTTTGATGATTACTACAATGTTTTCTTTAAAAAAAATGCCATTTAAAATGTGGACACAACCAGGACTCAGAAAGAAAGACTACTTCTGATGGGTTCCAAATCACTTTGTTACAAGTAGTTTGTCTGGATATTCACCAGAGTAAGCATCTTGGAGTTACAGACAGCAGAGTGGCGCAGGGGAAGCGTGCTGGGCCCATAACCCAGAGGTCGATAGATGGAAACCATCCTCTGTTATGATTTAGGTTTCAAGTGAATCATTGACTGATTCTTAATTCAAATGGAAGGCTGACACCCATTCAGACAACAACTGTCTTCTCTAACTCTGTGGATATTCACCAGAGTAAGCGTCTTCTAGTTACAGGCAGCGGAAGCGTGCTGGGCCCATAACCCAGAGGTCGATGGATCGAAACCATCCTCTACTATGATTTAGGTTTCAAGCGAATCTTCGACTGATTCTTAATTCAAATGGAAGGCTGACACCCATTGGGACTACAGCTGTCTTCTCTAACTCTTTGGATATTCACCAGAGTAAGCATCTTTGAGTTACAGACAGCAGAGTGGCGCAGCGGAAGCGTGCTGGGCCCATAACCCAGAGGTCGATGGATCGAAACCATCCTCTGCTATGACTTAGGTTTAAAGCGAATCTTTGACTGATTCTTAATTCAAATGGAAGGCTGACACCCATTCAGGCTATAGCTGTCTTCTCTAACTCTGTGGATATTCAGCAGAGTAAGCATCTTCTAGTTACAGGCAGCGGAAGCGTGCTGGGCCCATAACCCAGAGGTCGATGGATGGAAACCATCCTCTACTATGATTTAGGTTTCAGGTGAATCTTTGACTGATCTTTGGGAATTACACTTATGATTCCTGCTTAGCTGAGAGGTTAAACGTCTTATAAGTCAATCTACACCAGGGGTCACCAACGCGGTGCCCGCGGGCACCAGGTCGCCCGTAAGGACCAGATGAGTCGCCCGCGGGCCTGTTCTAAAAATAAAAAAAAATTTTTAAAAAATTTAAAAAATTTTTTATTTTTTTTTTTATAATTAAATCTACATAGAAAAAACACAAGATACACTTTCAATCAGTGCATCAACCCAAACAACCTCCCCCATGCACACTCATCCACACCCACTCACACAAAAGGGGTTATTTCTTTCTGCTACCAATATTCTGGTTCCCACAACATAGACAACACATCTGCAAGGGACACAGTCCCTGAAGCACTCATGATTGTATAGGCTGCTGGTCCACTAACATTTTCATTAATTACTATTTTTTATGTAATTATTTTTATATTGTTTTACTTTCTTTTTTATCCAAGAAAATGTTTTTTATTTATTTATCTTATTTTATTTTATTTTTAAAAAAAAGGGCCTTATCTTCAACAGACCAGGTTGTCAATGAAATTAGATTTGTTTAAAGGGTTTTTTAAACCAGGCCCAGTCCAGATAATGTCCAAGTCGGACTCAGCAACACACACCTTCATTCATGTACACAGAAAAAAATTAGGGAACACAACAGATTGCATATAATTTATAAACAAAATTAAATTTTCAAAATAAGCATTTATGTACAGTCCAGATTATGTCCAGGTCACTCAAATTAGGGAACACAACAACAGATATCATATAATCTATAAACATAATTATACTTTCAAAATAAGCCTTTGAGGACTTCTCATCTTTTTTTTAAAATGTTTTTTAGTTTAGTTTAGTTTAGTCTTTATTTGAAGGGACAATGTACAGAAACATTAAGCTCAAAGACCGATATGTTCTGTACCAGATTATAGCTAAATAGCTAATTTCCATCTGCAGTCCCTGACTACCTAAATTAAAGGGATACAAAAAAAAAAAAACATGCAATAAAATTATGACAATAAAAACATACACAAGTATTAAGAAAAAAGTCATAAAATGCCCTTTCATGGACACATACTTAATATACAATACAACCACACCTCATTTACATCATCACACAAAGACAATACATGCTTTTGTTCACATCTGTCATCATTTGTAAAAACAACCATGATTTTAACACACACACCTCACAATTTACAATAAAAATGCTCTCATGGATAAATATAATACACATTAGGTTGATGTGTCAAACATAATTCCCATTTTAGTGACCGTGTGAGCAGCTTTGATTGCTCCAAAGCCACTTTTTAACTTCAATTGTGAATGAAGAGTAATCTGTTAGACTTTTCAAGTTTGTTGTGAGGTCGTTCCATTCCTTTATGGCTTTATATGAAAAGGCTGATTGTGCAAAAGAGGTTTTACATCTGGGTATGCTACACTGCCCCCTGGTGGAGGCTCGTGTGTTTCTAGTTGTCACAGCAGATGTAAACTGGACAAAGTGCTTAAGTGGCACTGGTGCAGTGTTATTTAAGATTCGATGGGCCATTCGTATTGATGCTAATCTTTGAATGTTAGCTAAATTTAACAATCTATATTTTTGGAGAACTAAACAATGATGGTGGTGTTGTGGTTTTCGGTCAAGGATTTTGAGGGATTGTTTGTGCAAAGTTTCCAATGGCCTTAGTGTCATTTTGCTTGCCTGCGACCAACATGTTATACAATAATAAAAACGAGACATAATCATCGCATTAAAATAAGTTTGAGCTGCCTCCAGTGTTAATGAATTCCTGATACATTTGAACGTTTTTATGTTGTATTTAAGACTCTGGCACATCTGTTTGATATGTTTTTTAAAGCCAAGTGTTGGCTCCAAAATGACACCCAGGTAACGATATTCACTAACATTTTGTATTATTTCCTTATTAACCGTTATATTTGGAAAGGATGACATTTTATATTTGTTTACAAATTACATTGTTGCAGTTTTCTTAATGTTTAATGTAAGACAAGAGTCATGTAGCCAACTTGCCACCTTCTCCATCATTATCGTTTTCAACCATGTAACTTTCTAAAGTTAGAAAATACTGAATAAATGTTTTAAAGAAAGTAATACTAAGTGAATATCTGTTTTTGGCCTTAAAAATAAATGTTTTAAAGAAAGTAATACTAAGTGAATATCTGTTTTTGGCCTTAAAAATAAACATTTTACCGAGTACTATAATTAAATTGACTAAATCATAATTGTCAATGAACTCTCCTAAAATAACAGAAACCACATTTGTGTACCACTCAATGTTTAAATACATCTTTGGAACAATTGATGCTTTTAAAGACAGACACATGGCTTCAAGGTTGAGAAGTTTCAGGCCCCCATATTCATACTCTTTGTACAAAACCTTTCTTTTAATCTTTTCTGGTTTGCCGTTCCAGACAAAATCGAAGACCCTCCGCTCATAAATCTTAAAAAAGTTTTGTGATGGAGCTGGTAATGACAAAAACAAATAAATAAATTGAGGAATATTTAACGAGTTGGCAATAGACATTCTACCATACAAGGTTAGGGATTTCCCTTTCCATAATTGCATAATTTTGTCCAGCTTTCTTAGTCGATTATCATAATTTACTGAGCCTAGATCTTCCAGATTTTCTGGGACAACAACACTAAGTATGTTAACTGGTCCATCTGTCCACAAAACAGGCACTTTGCATTCCATTCGAAAGGACGTTCCCTTTAGATTTCCGATCCTTAACATTTTACATTTATCATAATTAAGCTTAAGGCCAGATTGCTGTGAAAATATGTCCAAAAGATTAAGAAGATTCCGCAAACAATGAGGAAAAATCTTATCTTTGTGAATCAGCCTTTTCTGATATGAACTTCATCAAGAACAAACACAGAACACGCCTCACTGATACACATCTGCAAGACTCTATTAAGAGTTGCAGTGTCAAGTTACACACCAGAGTACAACACACTAGTTAACAGCATGCAATGCCAGGCTTCCCACTAACTGACAAAGAAACAGATAACAGATTTGGTGTCCAGTTCAAAGTGTGACATGATTTAAAAATTGGAGAGTTTACTTTTGTATTTTACATGAGTTATTATTTGTACAAACATGGTGCAAAGTAATTCATGATTTGTTAAAAAATGTTAGTGGCTAGCTAGTTAAAATGGGATATTGTGATTTCACAAGACTGTCTTAGAAGTGATCATTAGAAAATGTTCAATTTGAAAAATGTGCACTTAGAGAAAATATAAAAATAAAGTATTGCATATTGATATTTATCTGTTTCTATATATATTTATTGTGAGAAATCATTAAGATGATCAGTGTTTCCACAAAGATAAATATCATTAATTATTAATAATAACAGAATTAAAGGTAAATTGAGCAAATTGGCTACTTCTGGCAATTTATTTAAGTGTGTATCTAACTGGTAGCCCTTCGCAGTAATCAGTACCCAAGAAGTAGCCCTTGGTTTCAAAAAGGTTGGTGACCCCTGATCTACACAGTACAGTTGCCATCGATGCAACGCCCTGAAAATACAGTGACTTGAATGAATGAGAAATTTCATAGGTTTGTGCGTGACATTTTCATGGAACCCAGCATTCATGATATTGAAGCCAAAGGTCTGCCTATATGAGAACCCTCTAAATTTGGTGTTGTGTGAGCTCGGCTGTACATGAGGTGCTCAGGTATGTTGCAAACTACTTCATGATGAAACACAGGACCTTGCTATTATTTCTTTCCTTGCTTATTTATAGACGTAAGAAGGAAAGTAAAAGAAGCCTTGTTTCCACCCTGTTTCGAACAGGGGACCTTTCGCGTGTGAGGCGAATGTGATAACCACTACACTATGGAAACTGCTGCAAGTCCCAGACCTTTATCAAGACTTACAAGTACATTTTCGGCCGACGGAAAACATGGTGCTCGCTAGTCTTATTGCTGTTACTAGCTGCATTGCATTTCTTGCCTTTTGTGGATGTTGTTATATCCCTTGTGCAAGTAGAATGTGTTCCACTTTGTAGCATGTTTTGTTTGTCGCAGCCCGCATTTCAAACGTTCTTCCTCTTAACCGAGTTCATAAATCTCTATTATTCCACAGGCGTTGGTGGTTCAGTGGTAGAATTCTCGCCTGCCACGCGGGAGACCCGGGTCCGATTCCCGGCCAATGCAATCTGTTGATTTTGTTACATTTTAACCAGTATTCATAAGGGACAAAAGCAATGTTTGTGACAACCGCAAGACACAGTCATTCCACCCAAAAGGCATATTGGACTCCCCGAATGCTGAAGCAGTGTACTTCTAGTTACGCCCATCCAAAGACAATGACATCGGGCTATCGTAACATGAGATTTTATAATTTTTAGGGGAGTAATTTATCATTTAAACTAGCCAGTCTCTGTGGCGCAATCGGTCAGCGCGTTCGGCTGTTAACTGAGAGGATGGTGGTTCAAGCCCACCCAGGGACGGGATTTTGACACGAGCACGGGGGTTCGAGGGTTTTCTTGTACAGCCCATGTCCTTCTCTAAGTTTGCAAAAAAGTTTCTAGTTAAAACGTGTGCTACGTTTGTAACATAACTTTCAAGCCAAGCTTGTTTAAACTAATGTAAATTACTGATAATCAATGCTATCGCCTCAAATTGGCTATCATTAATTGAATGAATGGTTATAGGCATCGAGTTGAAATCCCGTTTTTTTCCAGGCGCTGTTGGTGTCAGTCAAAGTGCCTGACTGTTAAGCAGAAGAGGTTGGGCTCAAATCCCGTCAGTGTCTTGATGTTAGTTCCATTACACTTTCTCAGTTTGTTTTCAAACCATGTGAATGTAAGCCTAAATTCTATTCGTTTTGAATAAAATCCCAATGGATCCACAGAGTTTGATGATTACTACAATGTTTTCTTTAAAAAAAAATGCCATTTAAAATGTGGACACAACCAGGACTCAGAAAGAAAGACTACTTCAAATGGGTTCCAAATCACTTTGTTACAAGTAGTTTGTCTGGATATTCACCAGAGTAAGCATCTTGGAGTTACAGACAGCAGAGTGGCGCAGGGGAAGCGTGCTGGGCCCATAACCCAGAGGTCGATGGATGGAAACCATCCTCTGTTATGATTTAGGTTTCAAGCGAATCTTCGACTGATTCTTAATTCAAATGGAAGGCTGACATTCAGACTACAGCTGTCTTCTCTAACTCTTTGGATATTCACCAGAGTAAGCATCTTCTAGTTACAGGCAGCGGAAGCGTGCTGGGCCCATAACCCAGAGGTCGATGGATCGAAACCATCCTCTACTATGATTTAGGTTTCAGGTGAATCTTTGACTGATTCTTAATTCAAATGGAAGGCTGACACCCATTGGGACTACAGCTGTCTTCTCTAACTCTTTGGATATTCACCAGAGTAAGCATCTTTGAGTTACAGACAGCAGAGTGGCGCAGCGGAAGCGTGCTGGGCCCATAACCCAGAGGTCGATGGATGGAAACCATCCTCTGCTATGATTTAGGTTTCAAGCGAATCTTCGAATGATTCTTAATTCAAATGGAAGGCTGACACCCATTGGGACTACAGCTGTCTTCTCTAACTCTTTGGATATTCACCAGAGTAAGCATCTTTGAGTTACAGACAGCAGAGTGGCGCAGCGGAAGCATGCTGGGCCCATAACCCAGAGGTCGATGGATCGAAACCATCCTCTGCTATGACTTAGGTTTCAAGCGAATCTTTGACTGATTCTTAATTCAAATGGAAGGCTGACATTCAGACTACAGCTGTCTTCTCTAACTCTTTGGATATTCACCAGAGTAAGCATCTTCTAGTTACAGGCAGCGGAAGCGTGCTGGGCCCATAACCCAGAGGTCGATGGATCGAAACCATCCTCTACTATGATTTAGGTTTCAGGTGAATCTTCGACTGATTCTTAATTCAAATGGAAGGCTGACACCCATTGGGACTTCAGCTGTCTTCTCTAACTCTTTGGATATTCACCAGAGTAAGCATCTTCTAGTTACAGGCAGCGGAAGCGTGCTGGGCCCATAACCCAGAGGTCGATGGATCGAAACCATCCTCTACTATGATTTAGGTTTCAGGTGAATCTTTGACTGATCTTTGGGAATTACACTTATGATTCCTGCTTAGCTGTGAGGTTAAACGTCTTATAAGTCTATCCACACAGTACAGTTGCAATCGATGCAACGCCCTGAAAATACAGTGACTTGAATGAATGAGAAATTTCATAGGTTTGTGCGTGACATTTTCATGGAACCCAGCATTCATGATATTGAAGCCAAAGGTCTGCCTATATGAGAACCCTCTAAATTTGGTGTTGTGTGAGCTCGGCTGTACATGAGGTGCTCAGGTATGTTGCAATCTACTTCATGATGAAACACAGGACCTTGCTATTATTTCTTTCCTTGCTTATTTATAGACGTAAGAAGGAAAGTAAAAAAAGCCTTGTTTCCACCCTGTTTCGAACAGGGGACCTTTCGCGTGTTAGGCGAATGTGATAACCACTACACCATGGAAACTGCTGCAAGTCACAGACCTTTATCAAGACTTGCAAGTACATTTCCGGCCGACGGAAAACATGGTGCTCGCTAGTCTTATTGCTGTTACTAGCTGCATTGCATTTCTTGCCTTTTGTGGATGTTGTTATATCCCTTGTGCAAGTAGAATGTGTTCCACTTTGTAGCATGTTTTGTTTGTCGCAGCCCGCATTTCAAACGTTCTTCCTCTTAACCGAGTTCATAAATCTCTATTATTCCACAGGCATTGGTGGTTCAGTGGTAGAATTCTCGCCTGCCACGCGGGAGACCCGGGTCCGATTCCCGGCCAATGCAATCCGCTGATTTTGTTACATTTTAACCAATATTCATAAGGGACAAAAGCAATGTTTGTGACAACCGCAAGACACAGTCATTCCACCCAAAAGGCATATTGGACTCCCCGAATGCTGAAGCAGTGTACTTCTAGTTACGCCCATCCAAAGACAATGACATCGGGCTATCGTAACATGAGATTTTATAATTTTTTGGGGAGTAATTTATCATTTAAACTAGCCAGTCTCTGTGGCGCAATCGGTCAGCGCGTTCGGCTGTTAACTGAGAGGATGGTGGTTCAAGCCCACCCAGGGACGGGATTTTGACACGAGCACGGGGATTTGAGGGTTTTCTTGTACAGCCCATGTCCTTCTCTAAGTTTGCAAAAGGGGATCGAGAAAGTTTACGTTCACGTCGTGATCCCTGCAAGTAACCGCGCTGCTCTACTCCATGGCAACGCGGCGAAACAAAAAACTTTCAACTCGGGTACCCTCCCGTTCTGGCGTCCAGGGGCAGTCTGGGCGGAGATCTGGTAGCAACACTGCTGCCGGTCTCCAACCAAGAATACTGCAACTGAACGTTGAAGGGCTCACAGATGCCAAAACATCCGTCATCGAGCACATGGCCCACACCACCCAAGCCATGGTCATCCTCCTTCAGGAAACCCACCGCCCAACAGCGGACAAGCTAGCGATCACCAACTTCACGCTAGCTGGTTCAATCCTGAGCAAGAAGCATGGCCTTGCCACGTTTGTCCACAACGATCTGAGCTGGACCCTCGCCGATCGATCACCGGACAACTCCGAGATCGAGTGGCTGCGAGTGGACGTTGGCGACATCAAAATTGTCAACGTCTACAAACCACCACCCTCACAACTCACGCCAGTGTCACTGCCAGTGCTTGAACCACCGTGTGTATATGCTGGTGATTTCAACTGCCGGCATACACGGTGGGGATACAGTACCACCTCACCGAGCGGGGAAACTCTTTCTGACTGGGCAGAGCGCAACTCGCTCAACCTTCTCTACAACCCGAAGGGCCCAGCCAGCTTTCACTCCGCTCGGCATAACACTGACACGAACCCTGACCTGGCTTTCGTGAGTGTCGGTGTGGACACCCAGCTCCCCGACAGACGTGTTCTAGGAATGTTCCCCAGGTCGCAACACCGACCGTCGCTGATATCGGTGCCCGACCTCGTGACAACAGTTCCGAGCGGACCGATGAAGCGATGGAACTTCCGGAAGGCCAATTGGAAACTCTATCGCCTCCATACCAACAAGTCCACACGGTGTCTCCCACCACCAGACACACCCAACGTGGACGAGGCATACCAGGACTTCTGTAGGGCACTAACATCTGCGGCCAAAAAAGCCATCCCACGCGGCCGGCGTAAGAACTACAAACCATGCTGGGATGGCGAGTGCGAGACCCTCTACAGCGCCTTCCTCCGGGCTCCCTATGGCCCGGAGGCTAACAATTCAGCCACTGCCCTTCTTTCCACTCTTGGAAGGAAGAGGCACCAGCGCTGGAAAGAGGCAGTCCACTCCATCGACTTCTCGCACACTAGCCGTATCGCGTGGAGCACTTTGAACAACTTGACTGGTAGGTCTGAGCGCGCACCCCGAACATGCCCCGTTACCGCAAATGCTATTGCAGCACAGGTTGTGAAAAACGGGGCATATACCGGGATAAATCGAGATTTTTCCCGGGCGGTGCGCCAGGAAACTGCAGACCTCTGGAGGACAACAACATCTAGCGAGTGTAACATCTCCGGTGAGTTTTCACCGGAGGAGTTCACAGCTGCCCTCCAGTATACCAAACCAGGCAAGTCTGCTGGGCCTGACAACATCTGCCCAGAACTCGTGCTCCACGCTGCCCCTGCAATGAAGTCCTGGCTGAGAGTTTTCCTGTCTTCTTGCCTGCGCCAACTCCGGATCCCCAGGATTTGGAGAAGGGCCACTGTTGTCGCTATCCCCAAGCCGAACAAGCCAAAGGATGACGTAACGAGCTACAGACCAATCTCGTTGCTCTGCGTCCCCTTTAAAGTCCTCGAGCGCCTGATTCACGCCCGTGTCGAGCCCATCATAGATCCCCACCTCCCCCGGGAGCAGGCGGGTTTTCGACGTGGGAAGTCCACGGTGGATCAGGTCGCCCTCCTTACCCAGGACATCGAGGACTGCTTTGAGGCGAAAAAGAAGGCCGGTGCCGTCTTCAAAGACCTGACTGCTGCCTATGACACAGTCTGGCACCGCGGCCTCACCTGCAAACTTCTCCGCCTGCTTCCAGACAGGCACATGGTCAAAATGATCATGGAGCTTGTCTGGAACCGCAGCTTTACTCTCACCACCAGTAACGGAGATAAAAGCAGGTTGCGGCGCCTGAAAAATGGCGTCCCCCAGGGATCTGTCCTGACTCCCCTCCTGTATAACATCTATACATACGACCTGCCTGCCACAGTCTCACGGAGGTTCGCATACGCAGACGATCTCGCGCTGCTGCACTCCGACAGGGACTGGCAGGCCTTGGAGGGAACTCTAAGCCAGGACATGGAGACTTTAGTGGCTTACCTCCATAACTGGAGATTGAAGCTCAGCGAATCCAAGACGGTGACACAAGCTTTCCACCTATACAATTGGGAAGCGGATCGTGAGATCAGGTTCGAGGTGCGGAAGCCGGATGGGGCTTCCCTTACCCTATGCCGGCCTCGTCCTACACCTGAAGACCCTCGTCCTGACCCTAAATACCATGGGGTCACCCTGGACAGGTCGCTCACTTTCCGTAAACACCTCTTGGCAACACGCAAGAAACTCAACACCCGCGTCTCACTGCTGAGACGGTTGGTCGGGTCCGGTTGGGGTGCCGGGGCAAGAACTCTGCGAACAGCAGCACTTGCCCTGGTCTACTCAACTGCTGAGTACTGCGCACCTGTCTGGGCGCGCAGTGCTCACTCTAAACAACTTGATGTCCCGATCAACGAAGCCTTGCGTGTTATCACTGGATGCCTGCGCCCCACCCCTGTGGAGCTACTGCCCATCTTAGCAGGCATCCAACCCGCTGAGCTTCGTCGCCAAGGTGCTGTAGCAACTCTGGCGGGCCGGGCAAACATGGATGAGAACCACCTGCTCCATGAAAGGCTCACACTCTCCTCAGAGCCAACGCCCCGCCTCCCCTCCAGAGACCCACTGGTACCAGCCGCCCTGAAGCTCCTGCAGCAATGCAGTGACAACAACATCAGGGCGGCTCACTGGGCGAATCACAAATGGAGCACGGACCTGGAGCATACCATCTCCTCCAGACTCCGTGACTTCATACCTGACACCGGCTCAATACCAGGCCTCTCACTACCACGAGTGGCCTGGGTGAGGCTTAACCGCCTCCAAACTGGTGTCGGTCGCTTTCGCTCAAACATGTTCTAGTGGGGCTTAGCACCTAACGCGACGTGTGAGTGTGGCGCGGAGGAGCAGACTGCCGACCACGTGATCCTGCGTTGCCCGATTTATCGTGCTCCTAATGGTTTGCGTGGCCTGGCGGACCTGGATGACTGCTCGGTGACCTGGCTCACTTCTGTGTGTCCTGACATATGAACGGGAGGGCCCCCCGGGCCTGGGGTGGTAAAAGGCATAGACCCTCGGCCTCAGGTCCGGGTGCCGGAAAACAGCTGCCCATACGATGAAGTTTGCAAAAAAGTTTCTAGTTAAAACGTGTGCTACGTTTGCAACATAACTTTCAAGCCACGCTTGTTTAAACTAATGTAAATTACTGATAATCAATGCTATCGCCTCAAATTGGCTATCATTAATTGAATGAAGGGTTATAGGCATCGAGTTGAAATCCCATTTTTTTCCGGGCGCTGTTGGTGTCAGTCAAAGTGCCTGACTGTTAAGCAGAAGAGGTTGGGCTCAAATCCCGTCAGTGTCTTGATGTTAGTTCCATAACACTTTCTCAGTTTGTTTTCAAACCACGTGAATGTAAGCCTAAATTATATTCGTTTTGAATAAAATCCCAATGGATCCACAGAGTTTGATGATTACTACAATGTTTTCTTTAAAAAAAAATGCCATTTAAAATGTGGACACAACCAGGACTCAGAAAGAAAGACTACTTCAGATGGGTTCCAAATCACTTTGTTACAAGTAGTTTGTCTGGATATTCACCAGAGTAAGCATCTTGGAGTTACAGACAGCAGAGTGGCGCAGGGGAAGCGTGCTGGGCCCATAACCCAGAGGTCGATGGATGGAAACCATCCTCTGCTATGATTTAGGTTTCAAGCAAATCTTCGACTGATTCTTAATTCAAATGGAAGGCTGACACCCATTGGGACTACAGCTGTCTTCTCTAACTCTTTGGATATTCACCAGAGTAAGCATCTTGGAGTTACAGACAGCAGAGTGGCGCAGGGGAAGCGTGCTGGGCCCATAACCCAGAGGTCGTTGGAAGGAAACCATCCTCTGTTATGATTTAGGTTTCAAGCGAATCTTCGACTGATTCTTAATTCAAATGGAAGGCTGACACCCATTGGGACTACAGCTGTCTTCTCTAACTCTTTGGATATTCACCAGAGTAAGCATCTTTGAGTTACAGACAGCAGAGTGGCGCAGCGGAAGCGTGCTGGGCCCATAACCCAGAGGTCGATGGATGGAAGCCATCCTCTGCTATGACTTAGGTTTCAAGCGAATCTTTGACAGATTCTTAATTCAAATGGAAGGCTGACACCCATTGGGACTACAGCTGTCTTCTCTAACTATTTGGATATTCACCAGAGTAAGCATCTTTGAGTTACAGACAGCAGAGTGGCGCAGCGGAAGCGTGCTGGGCCCATAACCCAGAGGTCGATGGATGGAAACCATCCTCTGCTATGACTTAGGTTTCAAGCGAATCTTTGACAGATTCTTAATTCAAATGGAAGGCTGACACCCATTGGGACTACAGCTGTCTTCTCTAACTCTTTGGATATTCACCAGAGTAAGCATCTTTGAGTTACAGACAGCAGAGTGGCGCAGCGGAAGCGTGCTGGGCCCATAACCCAGCGGTCGATGGATCGAAACCATCCTCTGCTATGACTTAGGTTTCAAGCGAATCTTTGACTGATTCTTAATTCAAATGGAAGGCTGACACCCATTCAGACTACAGCTGTCTTCTCTAACTCTTTGGATATTCACCAGAGTAAGCATCTTCTAGTTACAGGCAGCGGAAGCGTGCTGGGCCCACAACCCAGAGGTCGATGGATCGAAACCATCCTCTACTATGATTTAGGTTTCAGGTGAATCTTTGACTGATTCTTAATTCAAATGGAAGGCTGACACCCATTGGGACTACAGCTGTCTTCTCTAACTCTTTGGATATTCACCAGAGTAAGCATCTTTGAGTTACAGACAGCAGAGTGGCGCAGCGGAAGCGTGCTGGGCCCATAACCCAGAGGTCGATGGATCGAAACCATCCTCTACTATGATTTAGGTTTCAGGCGAATCTTTGGGAATTACACTTATGATTCCTGCTTAGCTGAGAGGTTAAACGTCTTATAAGTCAATCTACACAGTACAGTTGCAATCGATGCAACGCCCTGAAAATACAGTGACTTGAATGAATGAGAAATTTCATAGGTTTGTGCGTGACATTTTCATGGAACCCAGCATTCATGATATTGAAGCCAAAGGTCTGCCTATATGAGAACCCTCTAAATTTGGTGTTGTGTGAGCTTGGCTGTACATGAGGTGCTCAGGTATGTTGCAAACTACTTCATGATGAAACACAGGACCTTGCTATTATTTCTTTCCTTGCTTATTTATAGACGTAAGAAGGAAAGTAAAAGAAGCCTTGTTTCCACCCTGTTTCGAACAGGGGACCTTTCGCGTGTGAGGCGAATGTGATAACCACTACACCATGGAAACTGCTGCAAGTCACAGACCTCTATCAAGACTTACAAGTACATTTTCGGCCGACGGAAAACATGGTGCTCGCTAGTCTTATTGCTGTTACTAGCTGCATTGCATTTCTTGCCTTTTGTGGATGTTGTTATATCCCTTGTGCAAGTAGAATGTGTTCCACTTTGTAGCATGTTTTGTTTGTCGCAGCCCGCATTTCAAACGTTCTTCCTCTTAACCGAGTTCATAAATCTCTATTACTCCACAGGCATTGGTGGTTCAGTGGTAGAATTCTCGCCTGCCACGCGGGAGACCCGGGTCCGATTCCCGGCCAATGCAATCTGTTGATCTTGTTACATTTTAACTAATATTCATAAGGGACAAAAGCGATGTTTGTGACAACCGCAAGACACAGTCATTCCACCCAAAAGGCATATTGGACTCCCCGAATGCTGAAGCAGTGTACTTCTAGTTACGCCCATCCAAAGACAATGACATCGGGCTATCGTAACATGAGATTTTATAATTCTTTGGGGAGTAATTTATCATTTAAACTAGTCAGTCTCTGTGGCGCAATCGGTCAGCGCGTTCGGCTGTTAACTGAGAGGATGGTGGTTCAAGCCCACCCAGGGATGGGATTTTGACACGAGCACGGGGGTTCGAGGGTTTTCTTGTACAGCCCATGTCCTTCTCTAAGTTTGCAAAAAATTTTCTAGTTAAAACGTGTGCTACGTTTGCAACATAACTTTCAAGCCAAGCTTGTTTAAACTAATGTAAATTACTGATAATCAATGCTATCGCCTCAAATTGGCTATCATTAATTGAATGAAGGGTTATAGGCATCGAGTTGAAATCCCATTTTTTTCCAGGCGCTGTTGGTGTCAGTCAAAGTGCCTGACTGTTAAGCAGAAGAGGTTGGGCTCAAGTCCCGTCAGTGTCTTGATGTTAGTTCCATAACACTTTCTCAGTTTGTTTTCAAACCACGTGAATGTAAGCCTAAATTATATTCGTTTTGAATAAAATCCCAATGGATCCACAGAGTTTGATGATTACTACAATGTTTTCTTTAAAAAAATGCCATTTTAAATGTGGACACAACCAGGACTCAGAAAGAAAGACTACTTCAGATGGGTTCCAAATCACTTTGTTACAAGTAGTTTGTCTGGATATTCACCAGAGTAAGCATCTTGGAGTTACAGACAGCAGAGTGGCGCAGGGGAAGCGTGCTGGGCCCATAACCCAGAGGTCGATGGATGGAAACCATCCTCTGCTATGACTTAGGTTTCAAGCGAATCTTTGACATATTCTTAATTCAAATGGAAGGCTGACACCCATTGGGACTACAGCTGTCTTCTCTAACTCTTTGGATATTCACCAGAGTAAGCATCTTTGAGTTACAGACAGCAGAGTGGCGCAGCGGAAGCGTGCTGGGCCCATAACCCAGAGGTCGATGGATCGAAACCATCCTCTGCTATGACTTAGGTTTCAAGCGAATCTTTGACTGATTCTTAATTCAAATGGAAGGCTGACACCCATTCAGACTACAGCTGTCTTCTCTAACTCTTTGGATATTCACCAGAGTAAGCGTCTTCTAGTTACAGGCAGCGGAAGCGTGCTGGGCCCATAACCCAGAGGTCGATGGATCGAAACCATCCTCTACTATGATTTAGGTTTCAGGTGAATCTTTGACTGATTCTTAATTCAAATGGAAGGCTGACACCCATTGGGACTACAGCTGTCTTCTCTAACTCTTTGGATATTCACCAGAGTAAGCATCTTTGAGTTAAAGACAGCAGAGTGGCGCAGCGGAAGCGTGCTGGGCCCATAACCCAGAGGTCGATGGATCGAAACCATCCTCTGCTATGACTTAGGTTTCAAGCGAATCTTTGACTGATTCTTAATTCAAATGGAAGGCTGACACCCATTCAGACTACAGCTGTCTTTTCTAACTCTTTGGATATTCACCAGAGTAAGCATCTTTGAGTTACAGACAGCAGAGTGGCGCAGCGGAAGCGTGCTGGGCCCATAACCCAGAGGTCGATGGATCGAAACCATCCTCTGCTATGACTTAGGTTTCAAGCAAATCTTTGACTGATTCTTAATTCAAATAGAAGGCTGACACCCATTCAGACTACAGCTGTCTTGTCTAACTCTTTGGATATTCACCAGAGTAAGCATCTTCTAGTTACAGGCAGCGGAAGCGTGCTGGGCCCATAACCCAGAGGTCGATGGATCGAAACCATCCTCTACTATGATTTAGGTTTCAGGTGAATCTTTGACTGATCTTTGGGAATTACACTTATGATTCCTGCTTAGCTGAGAGGTTAAACGTCTTATAAGTCAATCCACACAGTACAGTTGCAATCGATGCAACGCCCTGAAAATACAGTGACTTGAATGAATGAGAAATTTCATAGGTTTGTGCGTGACATTTTCATGGAACCCAGCATTCATGATATTGAAGCCAAAGGTCTGCCTATATGAGAACCCTCTAAATTTGGTGTTGTGTGAGCTCGGCTGTACATGAGGTGCTCAGGTATGTTGCAATCTACTTCATGATGAAACACAGGACCTTGCTATTATTTCTTTCCTTGCTTATTTATAGACGTAAGAAGGAAAGTAAAAAAAGCCTTGTTTCCACCCTGTTTCGAACAGGGGACATTTCGCGTGTTAGGCGAATGTGATAACCACTACACCATGGAAACTGCTGCAAGTCACAGACCTTTATCAAGACTTACAAGTACATTTTCGGCCAACGGAAAACATGGTGCTCGCTAGTCTTATTGCTGTTACTAGCTGCATTGCATTTCTTGCCTTTTGTGGATGTTGTTATATCCCTTGTGCAAGTAGAATGTGTTCCACTTTGTAGCATGTTTTGTTTGTCGCAGCCCACATTTCAAACGTTCTTCGTCTTAACCGAGTTCACAAATCTCTATTATTCCACAGGCATTGGTGGTTCAGTGGTAGAATTCTCGCCTGCCACGCGGGAGACCTGGGTCCGATTCCCGGCCAATGCAATTTGTTGATCTTGTTACATTTTAACCAATATTCATAAGGGACAAAAGCAATGTTTGTGACAACCGCAAGACACAGTCATTCCACCCAAAAGGCATATTGGACTCCCCGAATGCTGAAGCAGTGTACTTCTAGTTACGCCCATCCAAAGACAATGACATCGGGCTATCGTAACATGAGATTTTATAATTTTTTGGGGAGTAATTTATCATTTAAACTAGCCAGTCTCTGTGGCGCAATCGGTCAGCGCGTTCGGCTGTTAACTGAGAGGATGGTGGTTCAAGCCCACCCAGGGACGGGATTTTGACACGAGCACGGGGGTTCGAGGGTTTTCTTGTACAGCCCATGTCCTTCTCTAAGTTTGCAAAAAAGTTTCTAGTTAAAACGTGTGCTACGTTTGCAACATAACTTTCAAGCCACGCTTGTTTAAACTAATGTAAATTACTGATAATCAATGCTACCGCCTCAAATTGGCTATCATTAATTGAATGAAGGGTTATAGGCATCGAGTTGAAATCCCATTTTTTTCCAGGCGCTGTTGGTGTCAGTCAAAGTGCCTGACTGTTAAGCAGAAGAGGTTGGGCTCAAATCCCGTCAGTGTCTTGATGTTAGTTCCATAACACTTTCTCAGTTTGTTTTCAAACCACGTGAATGTAAGCCTAAATTCTATTCGTTTTGAATAAAATCCCAATGGATCCACAGAGTTTGATGATTACTACAATGTTTTCTTTAAAAAAAAAAGCCATTTAAAATGTGGACACAACCAGGACTCAGAAAGAAAGACTACTTCAGATGGGTTCCAAATCACTTTGTTACAAGTAGTTTGTCTGGATATTCACCAGAGTAAGCATCTTGGAGTTACAGACAGCAGAGTGGCGCAGGGGAAGCAGGTTTCAAGCGAATCTTTGACTGATTCTTAATTCAAATGGAAGGCTGACACCCATTCAGACTACAGCTGTCTTCTCTAACTCTTTGGATATTCACCAGAGTAAGCATCTTGGAGTTACAGACAGCAGAGTGGCGCAGGGGAAGCGTGCTGGGCCCATAACCCAGAGGTCGTTGGATGGAAACCATCCTCTGCTATGATTTAGGTTTCAAGCGAATCTTCGACTGGTTCTTAATTCAAATGGAAGGCTGACACCCATTGGGACTACAGCTGTCTTCTCTAACTCTGTGGATATTCACCAGAGTAAGCATCTTCTAGTTACAGGCAGCGGAAGCGTGCTGGGCCCATAACCCAGAGGTCGATGGATCGAAACCATCCTCTACTATGATTTAGGTTTCAGGTGAATCTTTGACTGATCTTTGGGAATTACACTTATGATTCCTGCTTAGCTGTGAGGTTAAACGTCTTATAAGTCTATCCACACAGTACAGTTGCAATCGATGCAACGCCCTGAAAATACAGTGACTTGAATGAATGAGAAATTTCATAGGTTTGTGCGTGACATTTTCATGGAACCCAGCATTCATGATATTGAAGCCAAAGGTCTGCCTATATGAGAACCCTCTAAATTTGGTGTTGTGTGAGCTCGGCTGTACATGAGGTGCTCAGGTATGTTGCAATCTACTTCATGATGAAACACAGGACCTTGCTATTATTTCTTTCCTTGCTTATTTATAGACGTAAGAAGGAAAGTAAAAAAAGCCTTGTTTCCACCCTGTTTCGAACAGGGGACCTTTCGCGTGTGAGGCGAATGTGATAACCACTACACCATGGAAACTGCTGCAAGTCACAGACCTTTATCAAGACTTACAAGTACATTTCCGGCCGACGGAAAACATGGTGCTCGCTAGTCTTATTGCTGTTACTAGCTGCATTGCATTTCTTGCCTTTTGTGGATGTTGTTATATCCCTTGTGCAAGTAGAATGTGTTCCACTTTGTAGCATGTTTTGTTTGTCGCAGCCCGCATTTCAAACGTTCTTCCTCTTAACCGAGTTCATAAATCTCTATTATTCCACAGGCATTGGTGGTTCAGTGGTAGAATTCTCGCCTGCCACGCGGGAGACCCGGGTCCGATTCCCGGCCAATGCAATCCGTTGATTTTGTTACATTTTAACCAATATTCATAAGGGACAAAAGCAATGTTTGTGACAACCGCAAGACACAGTCATTCCACCCAAAAGGCATATTGGACTCCCCGAATGCTGAAGCAGTGTACTTCTAGTTACGCCCATCCAAAGACAATGACATCGGGCTATCGTAACATGAGATTTTATAATTTTTTGGGGAGTAATTTATCATTTAAACTAGCCAGTCTCTGTGGCGCAATCGGTCAGCGCGTTCGGCTGTTAACTGAGAGGATGGTGGTTCAAGCCCACCCAGGGACGGGATTTTGACACGAGCACGGGGATTTGAGGGTTTTCTTGTACAGCCCATGTCCTTGTCTAAGTTTGCAAAAGGGGATCGAGAAAGTTTACGTTCACGTCGTGATCCCTGCAAGTAACCGCGCTGCTCTACTCCATGGCAACGCGGCGAAACAAAAAACTTTCAACTCGGGTACCCTCCCGTTCTGGCGTCCAGGGGCAGTCTGGGCGGAGATCTGGTAGCAACACTGCTGCCGGTCTCCAACCAAGAATACTGCAACTGAACGTTGAAGGGCTCACAGATGCCAAAACATCCGTCATCGAGCACATGGCCCACACCACCCAAGCCATGGTCATCCTCCTTCAGGAAACCCACCGCCCAACAGCGGACAAGCTAGCGATCACCAACTTCACGCTAGCTGGGTCAATCCTGAGCAAGAAGCATGGCCTTGCCACGTTTGTCCACAACGATCTGAGCTGGACCCTCGCCGATCGATCACCGGACAACTCCGAGATCGAGTGGCTGCGAGTGGACGTTGGCGACATCAAAATTGTCAACGTCTACAAACCACCACCCTCACAACTCACGCCAGTGTCACTGCCAGTGCTTGAACCACCGTGTGTATATGCTGGTGATTTCAACTGCCGGCATACACGGTGGGGATACAGTACCACCTCACCGAGCGGGGAAACTCTTTCTGACTGGGCAGAGCGCAACTCGCTCAACCTTCTCTACAACCCGAAGGGCCCAGCCAGCTTTCACTCCGCTCGGCATAACACTGACACGAACCCTGACCTGGCTTTCGTGAGTGTCGGTGTGGACACCCAGCTCCCCGACAGACGTGTTCTAGGAATGTTCCCCAGGTCGCAACACCGACCGTCGCTGATATCGGTGCCCGACCTCGTGACAACAGTTCCGAGCGGACCGATGAAGCGATGGAACTTCCGGAAGGCCAATTGGAAACTCTATCGCCTCCATACCAACAAGTCCACACGGTGTCTCCCACCACCAGACACACCCAACGTGGACGAGGCATACCAGGACTTCTGTAGGGCACTAACATCTGCGGCCAAAAAAGCCATCCCACGCGGCCGGCGTAAGAACTACAAACCATGCTGGGATGGCGAGTGCGAGACCCTCTACAGCGCCTTCCTCCGGGCTCCCTATGGCCCGGAGGCTAACAATTCAGCCACTGCCCTTCTTTCCACTCTTGGAAGGAAGAGGCACCAGCGCTGGAAAGAGGCAGTCCACTCCATCGACTTCTCGCACACTAGCCGTATCGCGTGGAGCACTTTGAACAACTTGACTGGTAGGTCTGAGCGCGCACCCCGAACATGCCCCGTTACCGCAAATGCTATTGGGCGGCATGGCGTAGTGGGTTGAGCGGCCTTGCCAGAAACCTGAGGGTTGCAGGTTCGCTCCCCGCCTCTTACCATCCAAAAAAATCGCTGCCGTTGTGTCCTTGGGCAGGACACTTCACCCTTGCCCCCGGTGCCGCTCACACCGGAGAATGAATGATGAATGAATGAGTTGTAAAAATGAATGATGGGTTCTCACTTCTCTGTGAAGCGCTTTGAGTGTCTAGAAAAGCGCTATATAAATCTAATCCATTATTATTATTATTATTGCAGCACAGGTTGTGAAAAACGGGGCATATACCGGGATAAATCGAGATTTTTCCCGGGCGGTACGCCAGGAAACTGCAGACCTCTGGAGGACAACAACATCTAGCGAGTGTAACATCTCCGGTGAGTTTTCACCGGAGGAGTTCACAGCTGCCCTCCAGTATACCAAACCAGGCAAGTCTGCTGGGCCTGACAACATCTGCCCAGAACTCGTGCTCCACGCTGCCCCTGCAATGAAGTCCTGGCTGAGAGTTTTCCTGTCTTCTTGCCTGCGCCAACTCCGGATCCCCAGGATTTGGAGAAGGGCCACTGTTGTCGCTATCCCCAAGCCGAACAAGCCAAAGGATGACGTAACGAGCTACAGACCAATCTCGTTGCTCTGCGTCCCTTTTAAAGTCCTCGAGCGCCTGATTCACGCCCGTGTCGAGCCCATCATAGACCCCCACCTCCCCCGGGAGCAGGCGGGTTTTCGACGTGGGAAGTCCACGGTGGATCAGGTCGCCCTCCTTACCCAGGACATCGAGGACTGCTTTGAGGCGAAAAAGAAGGCCGGTGCCGTCTTCATAGACCTGACTGCTGCCTATGACACAGTCTGGCACCGCGGCCTCACCTGCACACTTCTCCGCCTGCTTCCAGACAGGCACATGGTCAAAATGATCATGGAGCTTGTCTGGAACCGCAGCTTTACTCTCACCACCAGTAACGGAGATAAAAGCAGGTTGCGGCGCCTGAAAAATGGCGTCCCCCAGGGATCTGTCCTGGCTCCCCTCCTGTATAACATCTATACATACGACCTGCCTGCCACAGTCTCACGGAGGTTCGCATACGCAGACGATCTCGCGCTGCTGCACTCCGACAGGGACTGGCAGGCCTTGGAGGGAACTCTAAGCCAGGACATGGAGACTTTAGTGGCTTACCTCCATAACTGGAGATTGAAGCTCAGCGAATCCAAGACGGTGACACAAGCTTTCCACCTATACAATTGGGAAGCGGATCGTGAGATCAGGTTCGAGGTGCGGAAGCCGGATGGGGCTTCCCTTACCCTATGCCGGCCTCGTCCTACACCTGAAGACCCCCGTCCTGACCCTAAATACCTTGGGGTCACCCTGGACAGGTCGCTCACTTTCCGTAAACACCTATTGGCAACACGCAAGAAACTCAACACCCGCGTCTCACTGCTGAGACGGTTGGTCGGGTCCGGTTGGGGTGCCGGGGCAAGAACTCTGCGAACAGCAGCACTTGCCCTGGTCTACTCAACTGCTGAGTACTGCGCACCTGTCTGGGCGCGCAGTGCTCACTCTAAACAACTTGATGTCCCGATCAACGAAGCCTTGCGTGTTATCACTGGATGCCTGCGCCCCACCCCTGTGGAGCTACTGCCCATCTTAGCAGGCATCCAACCCGCTGAGCTTCGTCGCCAAGGTGCTGTAGCAACTCTGGCGGGCCGGGCAAACATGGATGAGAACCACCTGCTCCATGAAAGGCTCACACTCTCCTCAGAGCCAACGCCCCGCCTCCCCTCCAGAGACCCACTGGTACCAGCCGCCCTGAAGCTCCTGCAGCAATGCAGTGACAACAACATCAGGGCGGCTCACTGGGCGAATCACAAATGGAGCACGGACCTGGAGCATACCATCTCCTCCAGACTCCGTGACTTCATACCTGACACCGGCTCAATACCAGGCCTCTCACTACCACGAGTGGCCTGGGTGAGGCTTAACCGCCTCCAAACTGGTGTCGGTCGCTTTCGCTCAAACATGTTCCAGTGGGGCTTAGCACCTAACGCGACGTGTGAGTGTGGCGCGGAGGAGCAGACTGCCGACCACGTGATCCTGCGTTGCCCGATTTATCGTGCTCCTAATGGTTTGCGTGGCCTGGCGGACCTGGATGACTGCTCGGTGACCTGGCTCACTTCTGTGTGTCCTGACATATGAACGGGAGGGCCCCCCGGGCCTGGGGTGGTAAAAGGCATAGACCCTCGGCCTCAGGTCCGGGTGCCGGAAAACAGCTGCCCATACGATGAAGTTTGCAAAAAAGTTTCTAGTTAAAACGTGTGCTACGTTTGCAACATAACTTTCAAGCCACGCTTGTTTAAACTAATGTAAATTACTGATAATCAATGCTATCGCCTCAAATTGGCTATCATTAATTGAATGAAGGGTTATAGGCATCGAGTTGAAATCCCATTTTTTTCCGGGCGCTGTTGGTGTCAGTCAAAGTGCCTGACTGTTAAGCAGAAGAGGTTGAGCTCAAATCCCGTCAGTGTCTTGATGTTAGTTCCATAACACTTTCTCAGTTTGTTTTCAAACCACGTGAATGTAAGCCTAAATTATATTCGTTTTGAATAAAATCCCCAATGGATCCACAGAGTTTGATGATTACTACAATGTTTTCTTTAAAAAAAATGCCATTTAAAATGTGGACACAACCAGGACTCAGAAAGAAAGACTACTTCAGATGGGTTCCAAATCACTTTGTTACAAGTAGTTTGTCTGGATATTCACCAGAGTAAGCATCTTGGAGTTACAGACAGCAGAGTGGCGCAGGGGAAGCGTGCTGGGCCCATAACCCAGAGGTCGATGGATGGAAACCATCCTCTGCTATGATTTAGGTTTCAAGCAAATCTTCGACTGATTCTTAATTCAAATGGAAGGCTGACACCCATTGGGACTACAGCTGTCTTCTCTAACTCTTTGGATATTCACCAGAGTAAGCATCTTGGAGTTACAGACAGCAGAGTGGCGCAGGGGAAGCGTGCTGGGCCCATAACCCAGAGGTCGATGGATGGAAACCATCCTCTGTTATGATTTAGGTTTCAAGCAAATCTTCGACTGATTCTTAATTCAAATGGAAGGCTGACACCCATTGGGACTACAGCTGTCTTCTCTAACTCTTTGGATATTCACCAGAGTAAGCATCTTTGAGTTACAGACAGCAGAGTGGCGCAGCGGAAGCGTGCTGGGTCCATAACCCAGAGGTCGATGGATGGAAACCATCCTCTGCTATGATTTAGGTTTCAAGCGAATCTTCGACTGATTCTTAATTCAAATGGAAGGCTGACACCCATTGGGACTACAGCTGTCTTCTCTAACTCTTTGGATATTCACCAGAGTAAGCATCTTTGAGTTACAGACAGCAGAGTGGCGCAGCGGAAGCGTGCTGGGCCCATAACCCAGAGGTCGATGGATGGAAACCATCCTCTGCTATGATTTAGGTTTCAAGCGAATCTTTGACAGATTCTTAATTCAAATGGAAGGCTGACACCCATTGGGACTACAGCTGTCTTCTCTAACTCTTTGGATATTCACCAGAGTAAGCATCTTTGAGTTACAGACAGCAGAGTGGCGCAGCGGAAGCGTGCTGGGCCCATAACCCAGAGGTCGATGGATCGAAACCATCCTCTACTATGATTTAGGTTTCAGGCGAATCTTTGGGAATTACACTTATGATTCCTGCTTAGCTGAGAGGTTAAACGTCTTATAAGTCAATCTACACAGTACAGTTGCAATCGATGCAACGCCCTGAAAATACAGTGACTTGAATGAATGACAAATTTCATAGGTTTGTGCGTGACATTTTCATGGAACCCAGCATTCATGATATTGAAGCCAAAGGTCTGCCTATATGAGAACCCTCTAAATTTGGTGTTGTGTGAGCTCGGCTGTACATGAGGTGCTCAGGTATGTTGCAAACTACTTCATGATGAAACACAGGACCTTGCTATTATTTCTTTCCTTGCTTATTTATAGACGTAAGAAGGAAAGTAAAAGAAGCCTTGTTTCCACCCTGTTTCGAACAGGGGACCTTTCGCGTGTGAGGCGAATGTGATAACCACTACACCATGGAAACTGCTGCAAGTCACAGACCTTTATCAAGACTTACAAGTACATTTTCGGCCGACGGAAAACATGGTGCTCGCTAGTCTTATTGCTGTTACTAGCTGCATTGCATTTCTTGCCTTTTGTGGATGTTGTTATATCCCTTGTGCAAGTAGAATGTGTTCCACTTTGTAGCATGTTTTGTTTGTCGCAGCCCGCATTTCAAACGTTCTTCCTCTTAACCGAGTTCATAAATCTCTATTATTCCACAGGCATTGGTGGTTCAGTGGTAGAATTCTCGCCTGCCACGCGGGAGACCCGGGTCCGATTCCCGGCCAATGCAATCTGTTGATCTTGTTACATTTTAACCAATATTCATAAGGGACAAAAGCAATGTTTGTGACAACCGCAAGACACAGTCATTCCACCCAAAAGGCATATTGGACTCCCCGAATGCTGAAGCAGTGTACTTCTAGTTACGCCCATCCAAAGACAATGACATCGGGCTATCGTAACATGAGATTTTATAATTTTTTGGGGAGTAATTTATCATTTAAACTAGCCAGTCTCTGTGGCGCAATCGGTCAGCGCGTTCGGCTGTTAACTGAGAGGATGGTGGTTCAAGCCCACCCAGGGACGGGATTTTGACACGAGCACGGGGGTTCGAGGGGTTTCTTGTACAGCCCATGTCCTTCTCTAAGTTTGCAAAAAAGTTTCTAGTTAAAACGTGTGCTACGTTTGCAACATAACTTTCAAGCCAAGCTTGTTTAAACTAATGTAAATTACTGATAATCAATGCTATCGCCTCAAATTGGCTATCATTAATTGAATGAAGGGTTATAGGCATCGAGTTGAAATCCCATTTTTTTTCCAGGCGCTGTTGGTGTCAGTCAAAGTGCCTGACTGTTAAGCAGAAGAGGTTGGGCTCAAATCCCGTCAGTGTCTTGATGTTAGTTCCATAACACTTTCTCAGTTTGTTTTCAAACCACGTGAATGTAAGCCTAAATTCTATTCGTTTTGAATAAAATCCCAATGGATCCACAGAGTTTGATGATTACTACAATGTTTTCTTTAAAAAAAATGCCATTTAAAATGTGGACACAACCAGGACTCAGAAAGAAAGACTACTTCAGATGGGTTCCAAATCACTTCGTTACAAGTAGTTTGTCTGGATATTCACCAGAGTAAGCATCTTGGAGTTACAGACAGCAGAGTGGCGCAGGGGAAGCGTGCTGGGCCCATAACCCAGAGGTCGATAGATGGAAACCATCCTCTGTTATGATTTAGGTTTCAAGTGAATCATTGACTGATTCTTAATTCAAATGGAAGGCTGACACCCATTCAGACTACAGCTGTCTTCTCTAACTCTTTGGATATTCACCAGAGTAAGCATCTTCTAGTTACAGGCAGCGGAAGCGTGCTGGGCCCATAACCCAGAGGTCGATGGATGGAAACCATCCTCTGCTATGATTTAGGTTTCAAGCGAATCTTCGACTGATTCTTAATTCAAATGGAAGGCTGACACCCATTGGGACTACAGCTGTCTTCTCTAACTCTTTGGATATTCACCAGAGTAAGCATCTTTGAGTTACAGACAGCAGAGTGCCGCAGCGGAAGCGTGCTGGGCCCATAACCCAGAGGTCGATGGATGGAAACCATCCTCTTCTATGACTTAGGTTTCAAGCGAATCTTTGACAGATTCTTAATTCAAATGGAAGGCTGACACCCATTGGGACTACAGCTGTCTTCTCTAACTCTTTGGATATTCACCAGAGTAAGCATCTTTGAGTTACAGACAGCAGAGTGGCGCAGCGGAAGCGTGCTGGTCCCATAACCCAGAGGTCGATGGATCGAAACCATCCTCTGCTATGACTTAGGTTTCAAGCGAATCTTTGACTGATTCTTAATTCAAATGGAAGGCTGACACCCATTCAGACTACAGCTGTCTTCTCTAACTCTTTGGATATTCACCAGAGTAAGCATCTTCTAGTTACAGGCAGCGGAAGCGTGCTGGGCCCATAACCCAGAGGTCGATGGATCGAAACCATCCTCTACTATGATTTAGGTTTCAGGTGAATCTTTGACTGATTCTTAATTCAAATGGAAGGCTGACACCCATTGGGACTACAGCTGTCTTCTCTAACTCTTTGGATATTCACCAGAGTAAGCATCTTTGAGTTACAGACAGCAGAGTGGCGCAGCGGAAGCGTGCTGGGCCCATAACCCAGAGGTCGATGGATGGAAACCATCCTCTGCTATGATTTAGGTTTCAAGCGAATCTTCGACTGATTCTTAATTCAAATGGAAGGCTGACACCCATTGGGACTACAGCTGTCTTCTCTAACTCTTTGGATATTCACCAGAGTAAGCATTTTTGAGTTACAGACAGCAGAGTGGCGCAGCGGAAGCGTGCTGGGCCCATAACCCAGAGGTCGATGGATCGAAACCATCCTCTGCTATGACTTAGGTTTCAAGCGAATCTTTGACTGATTCTTAATTCAAATGGAAGGCTGACACCCATTCAGACTACAGCTGTCTTCTCTAACTCTTTGGATATTCACCAGAGTAAGCATCTTCTAGTTACAGGCAGCGGAAGCGTGCTGGGCCCATAACCCAGAGGTCGATGGATCGAAACCATCCTCTACTATGATTTAGGTTTCAGGTGAATCTTTGACTGATCTTTGGGAATTACACTTATGATTCCTGCTTAGCTGAGAGGTTAAACGTCTTATAAGTCTATCCACACAGTACAGTTGCAATCGATGCAACGCCCTGAAAATACAGTGACTTGAATGAATGAGAAATTTCATAGGTTTGTGCGTGACATTTTCATGGAACCCAGCATTCCTGATATTGAAGCCAAAGGTCTGCCTATATGAGAACCCTCTAAATTTGGTGTTGTGTGAGCTCGGCTGTACATGAGGTGCTCAGGTATGTTGCAATCTACTTCATGATGAAACACAGGACCTTGCTATTATTTCTTTCCTTGCTTATTTATAGACGTAAGAAGGAAAGTAAAATAAGCCTTGTTTCCACCCTGTTTCGAACAGGGGACCTTTCGCGTGTTAGGCGAATGTGATAACCACTACACCATGGAAACTGCTGCAAGTCACAGACCTTTATCAAGACTTACAAGTATATTTCCGGCCGACGGAAAACATGGTGCTCGCTAGTCTTATTGCTGTTACTAGCTGCATTGCATTTCTTGCCTTTTGTGGATGTTGTTATATCCCTTGTGCAAGTAGAATGTGTTCCACTTTGTAGCATGTTTTGTTTGTCGCAGCCCGCATTTCAAACGTTCTTCCTCTTAACCGAGTTCATAAATCTCTATTACTCCACAGGCATTGGTGGTTCAGTGGTAGAATTCTCGCCTGCCACGCGGGAGACCCGGGTCCGATTCCCGGCCAATGCAATCCGTTGATCTTGTTACATTTTAACTAATATTCATAAGGGACAAAAGCAATGTTTGTGACAACCGCAAGACACAGTCATTCCACCCAAAAGGCATATTGGACTCCCGGAATGCTGAAGCAGTGTACTTCTAGTTACGCCCATCCAAAGACAATGACATCGGGCTATCGTAACATGAGATTTTATAATTTTTTGGGGAGTAATTTATCATTTAAACTAGTCAGTCCCTGTGGCGCAATCGGTCAGCGCGTTCGGCTGTTAACTGAGAGGATGGTGGTTCAAGCCCACCCAGGGACGGGATTTTGACACGAGCACGGGGGTTCGAGGGTTTTCTTGTACAGCCCATGTCCTTCTCTAAGTTTGCAAAAAAGTTTCTAGTTAAAACGTGTGCTACGTTTGCAACATAACTTTCAAGCCAAGCTTGTTTAAACTAATGTAAATTACTGATAATCAATGCTATCGCCTCAAATTGGCTATCATTAATTGAATGAAGGGTTATAGGCATCGAGTTGAAATCCCGTTTTTTTCCAGGCGCTGTTGGTGTCAGTCAAAGTGCCTGACTGTTAAGCAGAAGAGGTTGGGCTCAAATCCCGTCAGTGTCTTGATGTTAGTTCCATTACACTTTCTCAGTTTGTTTTCAAACCACGTGAATGTAAGCCTAAATTCTATTCGTTTTGAATAAAATCCCAATGGATCCAAAGAGTTTGATGATTACTACAATGTTTTCTTTAAAAAAAATGCCATTTAAAATGTGGACACAACCAGGACTCAGAAAGAAAGACTACTTCAAATGGGTTCCAAATCACTTTGTTACAAGTAGTTTGTCTGGATATTCACCAGAGTAAGCATCTTGGAGTTACAGACAGCAGAGTGGCGCAGGGGAAGCGTGCTGGGCCCATAACCCAGAGGTCGATGGATGGAAACCATCCTCTGCTATGATTTAGGTTTCAAGCGAATCTTCGACTGATTCTTAATTCAAATGGAAGGCTGACACCCATTGGGACTACAGCTGTCTTCTCTAACTCTTTGGATATTCACCCGAGTAAGCATCTTTGAGTTACAGACAGCAGAGTGGCGCAGCGGAAGCGTGCTGGGCCCATAACCCAGAGGTCGATGGATGGAAACCATCCTCTGCTATGACTTAGGTTTCAAGCGAATCTTTGACAGATTCTTAATTCAAATGGAAGGCTGACACCCATTGGGACTACAGCTGTCTTCTCTAACTCTTTGGATATTCACCAGAGTAAGCATCTTTGAGTTAAAGACAGCAGAGTGGCGCAGCGGAAGCGTGCTGGGCCCATAACCCAGAGGTCGATGGATCGAAACCATCCTCTGCTATGACTTAGGTTTCAAGCGAATCTTTGACTGATTCTTAATTCAAATGGAAGGCTGACACCCATTCAGACTACAGCTGTCTTCTCTAACTCTTTGGATATTCACCAGAGTAAGCATCTTCTAGTTACAGGCAGCGGAAGCGTGCTGGGCCCATAACCCAGAGGTCGATGGATCGAAACCATCCTCTACTATGATTTAGGTTTCAGGTGAATCTTTGACTGATTCTTAATTCAAATGGAAGGCTGACACCCATTGGGACTACAGCTGTCTTCTCTAACTCTTTGGATATTCACCAGAGTAAGCATCTTTGAGTTACAGACAGCAGAGTGGCGCAGCGGAAGCGTGCTGGGCCCATAACCCAGAGGTCGATGGATCGAAACCATCCTCTGCTATGACTTAGGTTTCAAGCGAATCTTTGACTGATTCTTAATTCAAATGGAAGGCTGACACCCATTCAGACTACAGCTGTCTTCTCTAACTCTTTGGATATTCACCAGAGTAAGCATCTTCTAGTTACAGGCAGCGGAAGCGTGCTGGGCCCATAACCCAGAGGTCGATGGATCGAAACCATCCTCTACTATGATTTAGGTTTCAGGTGAATCTTTGACTGATCTTTGGGAATTACACTTATGATTCCTGCTTAGCTGAGAGGTTAAACGTCTTATAAGTCTATCCACACAGTACAGTTGCAATCGATGCAACGGCCTGAAAATACAGTGACTTGAATGAATGAGAAATTTCATAGGTTTGTGCGTGACATTTTCATGGAACCCAGCATTCATGATATTGAAGCCAAAGGTCTGCCTATATGAGAACCCTCTAAATTTGGTGTTGTGTGAGCTCGGCTGTACATGAGGTGCTCAGGTATGTTGCAATCTACTTCATGATGAAACACAGGACTTTGCTATTATTTCTTTCCTTGCTTATTTATAGACGTAAGAAGGAAAGTAAAAAAAGCCTTGTTTCCACCCTGTTTCGAACAGGGGTCCTTTCACGTGTTAGGCGAATGTGTTAACCACTACACCATGGAAACTGCTGCAAGTCACAGACCTTTATCAAGACTTACAAGTACATTTCCGGCCGACGGAAAACATGGTGCTCGCTAGTCTTATTGCTGTTACTAGCTGCATTGCATTTCTTGCCTTTTGTGGATGTTGTTATATCCCTTGTGCAAGTAGAATGTGTTCCACTTTGTAGCATGTTTTGTTTGTCGCAGCCCGCATTTCAAACGTTCTTCCTCTTAACCGAGTTCATAAATCTCTATTACTCCACAGGCATTGGTGGTTCAGTGGTAGAATTCTCGCCTGCCACGCGGGAGACCCGGGTCCGATTCCCGGCCAATGCAATCCGTTGATCTTGTTACATTTTAACTAATATTCATAAGGGACAAAAGCAATGTTTGTGACAACCGCAAGACACAGTCATTCCACCCAAAAGGCATATTGGACTCCCGGAATGCTGAAGCAGTGTACTTCTAGTTACGCCCATCCAAAGACAATGACATCGGGCTATCGTAACATGAGATTTTATAATTTTTTGGGGAGTAATTTATCATTTAAACTAGTCAGTCCCTGTGGCGCAATCGGTCAGCGCGTTCGGCTGTTAACTGAGAGGATGGTGGTTCAAGCCCACCCAGGGACGGGATTTTGACACGAGCACGGGGGTTCGAGGGTTTTCTTGTACAGCCCATGTCCTTCTCTAAGTTTGCAAAAAAGTTTCTAGTTAAAACGTGTGCTACGTTTGCAACATAACTTTCAAGCCAAGCTTGTTTAAACTAATGTAAATTACTGATAATCAATGCTATCGCCTCAAATTGGCTATCATTAATTGAATGAAGGGTTATAGGCATCGAGTTGAAATCCCGTTTTTTTCCAGGCGCTGTTGGTGTCAGTCAAAGTGCCTGACTGTTAAGCAGAAGAGGTTGGGCTCAAATCCCGTCAGTGTCTTGATGTTAGTTCCATTACACTTTCTCAGTTTGTTTTCAAACCACGTGAATGTAAGCCTAAATTATATTCGTTTTGAATAAAATCCCAATGGATCCACAGAGTTTGATGATTACTACAATGTTTTCTTTAAAAAAAAATGCCATTTAAAATGTGGACACAACCAGGACTCAGAAAGAAAGACTACTTCAAATGGGTTCCAAATCACTTTGTTACAAGTAGTTTGTCTGGATATTCACCAGAGTAAGCATCTTGGAGTTACAGACAGCAGAGTGGCGCAGGGGAAGCGTGCTGGGCCCATAACCCAGAGGTCGATGGATGGAAACCATCCTCTGCTATGATTTAGGTTTCAAGCGAATCTTCGACTGATTCTTAATTCAAATGGAAGGCTGACACCCATTGGGACTACAGCTGTCTTCTCTAACTCTTTGGATATTCACCCGAGTAAGCATCTTTGAGTTACAGACAGCAGAGTGGCGCAGCGGAAGCGTGCTGGGCCCATAACCCAGAGGTCGATGGATGGAAACCATCCTCTGCTATGACTTAGGTTTCAAGCGAATCTTTGACAGATTCTTAATTCAAATGGAAGGCTGACACCCATTGGGACTACAGCTGTCTTCTCTAACTCTTTGGATATTCACCAGAGTAAGCATCTTTGAGTTAAAGACAGCAGAGTGGCGCAGCGGAAGCGTGCTGGGCCCATAACCCAGAGGTCGATGGATCGAAACCATCCTCTGCTATGACTTAGGTTTCAAGCGAATCTTTGACTGATTCTTAATTCAAATGGAAGGCTGACACCCATTCAGACTACAGCTGTCTTCTCTAACTCTTTGGATATTCACCAGAGTAAGCATCTTCTAGTTACAGGCAGCGGAAGCGTGCTGGGCCCAAAACCCAGAGGTCGATGGATCGAAACCATCCTCTACTATGATTTAGGTTTCAGGTGAATCTTTGACTGATTCTTAATTCAAATGGAAGGCTGACACCCATTGGGACTACAGCTGTCTTCTCTAACTCTTTGGATATTCACCAGAGTAAGCATCTTTGAGTTACAGACAGCAGAGTGGCGCAGCGGAAGCGTGCTGGGCCCATAACCCAGAGGTCGATGGATGGAAACCATCCTCTGCTATGATTTAGGTTTCAAGCGAATCTTCGACTGATTCTTAATTCAAATGGAAGGCTGACACCCATTGGGACTACAGCTGTCTTCTCTAACTCTTTGGATATTCACCAGAGTAAGCATCTTTGAGTTACAGACAGCAGAGTGGCGCAGCGGAAGCGTGCTGGGCCCATAACCCAGAGGTCGATGGATCGAAACCATCCTCTGCTATGACTTAGGTTTCAAGCGAATCTTTGACTGATTCTTAATTCAAATGGAAGGCTGACACCCATTCAGACTACAGCTGTCTTCTCTAACTCTTTGGATATTCACCAGAGTAAGCATCTTCTAGTTACAGGCAGCGGAAGCGTGCTGGGCCCATAACCCAGAGGTCGATGGATCGAAACCATCCTCTACTATGATTTAGGTTTCAGGTGAATCTTTGACTGATCTTTGGGAATTACACTTATGATTCCTGCTTAGCTGAGAGGTTAAACGTCTTATAAGTCAATCCACACAGTACAGTTGCAATCGATGCAACGGCCTGAAAATACAGTGACTTGAATGAATGAGAAATTTCATAGGTTTGTGCGTGACATTTTCATGGAACCCAGCATTCATGATATTGAAGCCAAAGGTCTGCCTATATGAGAACCCTCTAAATTTGGTGTTGTGTGAGCTCGGCTGTACATGAGGTGCTCAGGTATGTTGCAATCTACTTCATGATGAAACACAGGACTTTGCTATTATTTCTTTCCTTGCTTATTTATAGACGTAAGAAGGAAAGTAAAAAAAGCCTTGTTTCCACCCTGTTTCGAACAGGGGTCCTTTCGCGTGTTAGGCGAATGTGTTAACCACTACACCATGGAAACTGCTGCAAGTCACAGACCTTTATCAAGACTTACAAGTACATTTCCGGCCGACGGAAAACATGGTGCTCGCTAGTCTTATTGCTGTTACTAGCTGCATTGCATTTCTTGCCTTTTGTGGATGTTGTTATATCCCTTGTGCAAGTAGAATGTGTTCCACTTTGTAGCATGTTTTGTTTGTCGCAGCCCGCATTTCAAACGTTCTTCCTCTTAACCGAGTTCATAAATCTCTATTACTCCACAGGCATTGGTGGTTCAGTGGTAGAATTCTCGCCTGCCACGCGGGAGACCCGGGTCCGATTCCCGGCCAATGCAATCCGTTGATCTTGTTACATTTTAACTAATATTCATAAGGGACAAAAGCAATGTTTGTGACAACCGCAAGACACAGTCATTCCACCCAAAAGGCATATTGGACTCCCGGAATGCTGAAGCAGTGTACTTCTAGTTACGCCCATCCAAAGACAATGACATCGGGCTATCGTAACATGAGATTTTATAATTTTTTGGGGAGTAATTTATCATTTAAACTAGTCAGTCCCTGTGGCGCAATCGGTCAGCGCGTTCGGCTGTTAACTGAGAGGATGGTGGTTCAAGCCCACCCAGGGACGGGATTTTGACACGAGCACGGGGGTTCGAGGGTTTTCTTGTACAGCCCATGTCCTTCTCTAAGTTTGCAAAAAAGTTTCTAGTTAAAACGTGTGCTACGTTTGCAACATAACTTTCAAGCCAAGCTTGTTTAAACTAATGTAAATTACTGATAATCAATGCTATCGCCTCAAATTGGCTATCATTAATTGAATGAAGGGTTATAGGCATCGAGTTGAAATCCCGTTTTTTTCCAGGCGCTGTGGGTGTCAGTCAAAGTGCCTGACTGTTAAGCAGAAGAGGTTGGGCTCAAATCCCGTCAGTGTCTTGATGTTAGTTCCATTACACTTTCTCAGTTTGTTTTCAAACCACGTGAATGTAAGCCTAAATTCTATTCGTTTTGAATAAAATCCCAATGGATCCACAGAGTTTGATGATTACTACAATGTTTTCTTTAAAAAAAATGCCATTTAAAATGTGGACACAACCAGGACTCAGAAAGAAAGACTACTTCAAATGGGTTCCAAATCACTTTGTTACAAGTAGTTTGTCTGGATATTCACCAGAGTAAGCATCTTGGAGTTACAGACAGCAGAATGGCGCAGGGGAAGCGTGCTGGGCCCATAACCCAGAGGTCGTTGGATGGAAACCATCCTCTGTTATGATTTAGGTTTCAAGCGAATCTTCGACTGATTCTTAATTCAAACGGAAGGCTGACACCCATTGGGACTACAGCTGTCTTCTCTAACTCTTTGGATATTCACCAGAGTAAGCATCTTTGAGTTACAGACAGCAGAGTGGCGCAGCGGAAGCGTGCTGGGCCCATAACCCAGAGGTCGATGGATCGAAACCATCCTCTGCTATGACTTAGGTTTCAAGCGAATCTTTGACTGATTCTTAATTCAAATGGAAGGCTGACACCCATTCAGACTACAGCTGTCTTCTCTAACTCTTTGGATATTCACCAGAGTAAGCATCTTCTAGTTACAGGCAGCGGAAGCGTGCTGGGCCCATAACCCAGAGGTCGATGGATCGAAACCATCCTCTACTATGATTTAGGTTTCAGGTGAATCTTTGACTGATCTTTGGGAATTACACTTATGATTCCTGCTTAGCTGAGAGGTTAAACGTCTTATAAGTCTATCCACACAGTACAGTTGCAATCGATGCAACGCCCTGAAAATACAGTGACTTGAATGAATGAGAAATTTCATAGGTTTGTGCGTGACATTTTCATGGAACCCAGCATTCATGATATTGAAGCCAAAGGTCTGCCTATATGAGAACCCTCTAAATTTGGTGTTGTGTGAGCTCGGCTGTACATGAGGTGCTCAGGTATGTTGCAATCTACTTCATGATGAAACACAGGACCTTGCTATTATTTCTTTCCTTGCTTATTTATAGACGTAAGAAGGAAAGTAAAAAAAGCCTTGTTTCCACCCTGTTTCGAACAGGGGACCTTTCGCGTGTTAGGCGAATGTGATAACCACTACACCATGGAAACTGCTGCAAGTCACAGACCTTTATCAAGACTTACAAGTACATTTTCGGCCGACGGAAAACATGGTGCTCGCTAGTCTTATTGCTGTTACTAGCTGCATTGCATTTCTTGCCTTTTGTGGATGTTGTTATATCCCTTGTGCAAGTAGAATGTGTTCCACTTTGTAGCATGTTTTGTTTGTCGCAGCCCGCATTTCAAACGTTCTTCCTCTTAACCGAGTTCATAAATCTCTATTATTCCACAGGCATTGGTGGTTCAGTGGTAGGATTCTCGCCTGCCACGCGGGAGACCCGGGTCCGATTCCCGGCCAATGCAATCTGTTGATTTTGTTACATTTTAACCAATATTCATAAGGGACAAAAGCAATGTTTGTGACAACCGCAAGACACAGTCATTCCACCCAAAAGGCATATTGGACTCCCCGAATGCTGAAGCAGTGTACTTCTAGTTACGCCCATCCAAAGACAATGACATCGGGCTATCGTAACATGAGATTTTATAATTTTTTGGGGAGTAATTTATCCTTTAAACTAGTCAGTCTCTGTGGCGCAATCGGTCAGCGCGTTCGGCTGTTAACTGAGAGGATGGTGGTTCAAGCCCACCCAGGGACGGGATTTTGACACGAGCACGGGGGTTCGAGTGTTTTCTTGTACAGCCCATGTCCTTCTCTAAGTTTGCAAAAAAGTTTCTAGTTAAAACGTGTGCTACGTTTGCAACATAACTTTCAAGCCACGCTTGTTTAAACTAGTGTAAATTACTGATAATCAATGCTATCGCCTCAAATTGGCTATCATTAATTGAATGAAGGGTTATAGGCATCGAGTTGAAATCCCATTTTTTTCCAGGCGCTGTTGGTGTCAGTCAAAGTGCCTGACTGTTAAGCAGAAGAGGTTGGGCTCAAATCCCGTCAGTGTCTTGATGTTAGTTCCATAACACTTTCTCAGTTTGTTTTCAAACCATGTGAATGTAAGCCTAAATTATATTCGTTTTGAATAAAATCCCCAATGGATCCACAGAGTTTGATGATTACTACAATGTTTTCTTTAAAAAAAATGCCATTTAAAATGTGGACACAACCAGGACTCAGAAAGAAAGACTACTTCAGATGGGTTCCAAATCACTTTGTTACAAGTAGTTTGTCTGGATATTCACCAGAGTAAGCATCTTGGAGTTACAGACAGCAGAGTGGCGCAGGGGAAGCGTGCTGGGCCCATAACCCAGAGGTCGATGGATGGAAACCATCCTCTGCTATGATTTAGGTTTCAAGCGAATCTTCGACTGATTCTTAATTCAAATGGAAGGCTGACACCCATTGGGACTACAGCTGTCTTCTCTAACTCTTTGGATATTCACCAGAGTAAGCATCTTTGAGTTACAGACAGCAGAGTGGTGCAGCGGAAGCGTGCTGGGCCCATAACCCAGAGGTCGATGGATGGAAACCATCCTCTGCTATGATTTAGGTTTCAGGTGAATGTTTGACTGATTCTTAATTCAAATGGAAGGCTGACACCCATTGGGACTACAGCTGTCTTCTCTAACTCTTTGGATATTCACCAGAGTAAGCATCTTTGAGTTACAGACAGCAGAGTGGCGCAGCGGAAGCGTGCTGGGCCCATAACCCAGAGGTCGATGGATCGAAACCATCCTCTGCTATGACTTAGGTTTCAAGCGAATCTTTGACTGATCCTTAATTCAAATGGAAGGCTGACACCCATTCAGGCTATAGCTGTCTTCTCTAACTCTGTGGATATTCACCAGAGTAAGCATCTTCTAGTTACAGGCAGCGGAAGCGTGCTGGGCCCATAACCCAGAGGTCGATGGATCGAAACCATCCTCTACTATGATTTAGGTTTCAGGTGAATCTTTGACTGATCTTTGGGAATTACACTTATGATTCCTGCTTAGCTGAGAGGTTAAACGTCTTAGAAGTCAATCTACACAGTACAGTTGCAATCGATGCAACGCCCTGAAAATACAGTGACTTGAATGAATGACAAATTTCATAGGTTTGTGCGTGACATTTTCATGGAACCCAGCATTCATGATATTGAAGCCAAAGGTCTGCCTATATGAGAACCCTCTAAATTTGGTGTTGTGTGAGCTCGGCTGTACATGAGGTGCTCAGGTATGTTGCAAACTACTTCATGATGAAACACAGGACCTTGCTATTATTTCTTTCCTTGCTTATTTATAGACGTAAGAAGGAAAGTAAAAGAAGCCTTGTTTCCACCCTGTTTCGAACAGGGGACCTTTCGCGTGTGAGGCGAATGTGAAAACCACTACACCATGGAAACTGCTGCAAGTCACAGACCTTTATCAAGACTTACAAGTACATTTCCGGCCGACGGAAAACATGGTGCTCGCTAGTCTTATTGCTGTTACTAGCTGCATTGCATTTCTTGCCTTTTGTGGATGTTGTTATATCCCTTGTGCAAGTAGAAAGTGTTCCACTTTGTAGCACGTTTTGTTTGTCGCAGCCCGCATTTCAAACGTTCTTCCTCTTAACCGAGTTCATAAATCTCTATTACTCCACAGGCATTGGTGGTTCAGTGGTAGAATTCTCGCCTGCCACGCGGGAGACCTGGGTCCGATTCCCGGCCAATGCAATCCGTTGATCTTGTTACATTTTAACTAATATTCATAAGGGACAAAAGCAATGTTTTTGACAACCGCAAGACACAGTCATTCCACCCAAAAGGCATATTGGACTCCCCGAATGCTGAAGCAGTGTACTTCTAGTTACGCCCATCCAAAGACAATGACATCGGGCTATCGTAACATGAGATTTTATAATTTTTTGGGGAGTAATTTATCATTTAAACTAGTCAGTCTCTGTGGCGCAATCGGTCAGCGCGTTCGGCTGTTAACTGAGAGGATGGTGGTTCAAGCCCACCCAGGGACGGGATTTTGACACGAGCACGGGGGTTCGAGGGTTTTGTTGTACAGCCCATGTCCTTCTCTAAGTTTGCAAAAAAGTTTCTAGTTAAAATGTGTGCTACGTTTGCAACATAACTTTCAAGCCAAGCTTGTTTAAACTAATGTAAATTACTGATAATCAATGCTATCGCCTCAAATTGGCTATCATTAATTGAATGAAGGGTTATAGGCATCGAGTTGAAATCCCATTTTTTTCCAGGCGCTGTTGGTGTCAGTCAAAGTGCATGACTGTTAAGCAGAAGAGGTTGGGCTCAAATCCCGTCAGTGTCTTGATGTTAGTTCCATTACACTTTCTCAGTTTGTTTTCAAACCACGTGAATGTAAGCCTAAATTCTATTCGTTTTGAATAAAATCCCAATGGATCCACAGAGTTTGATGATTACTACAATGTTTTCTTTAAAAAAAATGCCATTTAAAATGTGGACACAACCAGGACTCAGAAAGAAAGACTACTTCAAATGGGTTCCAAATCACTTTGTTACAAGTAGTTTGTCTGGATATTCACCAGAGTAAGCATCTTGGAGTTACAGACAGCAGAATGGCGCAGGGGAAGCGTGCTGGGCCCATAACCCAGAGGTCGTTGGATGGAAACCATCCTCTGTTATGATTTAGGTTTCAAGCGAATCTTCGACTGATTCTTAATTCAAATGGAAGGCTGACACCCATTGGGACTACAGCTGTCTTCTCTAACTCTTTGGATATTCACCAGAGTAAGCATCTTCTAGTTACAGGCAGCGGAAGCGTGCTGGGCCCATAACCCAGGATGGATCGAAACCATCCTCTACTATGATTTAGGTTTCAGGTGAATCTTTGACTGATTCTTAATTCAAATGGAAGGCTGACACCCATTGGGACTACAGCTGTCTTCTCTAACTCTTTGGATATTCACCAGAGTAAGCATCTTTGAGTTACAGACAGCAGAGTGGCGCAGCGGAAGCGTGCTGGGCCCATAACCCAGAGGTCGATGGATGGAAACCATCCTCTGCTATGATTTAGGTTTCAAGCGAATCTTCGACTGATTCTTAATTCAAATGGAAGGCTGACACCCATTGGGACTACAGCTGTCTTCTCTAACTCTTTGGATATTCACCAGAGTAAGCATCTTTGAGTTACAGACGGCAGAGTGGCGCAGCGGAAGCGTGCTGGGCCCATAACCCAGAGGTCGATGGATCGAAACCATCCTCTGCTATGACTTAGGTTTCAAGCGAATCTTTGACTGATTCTTAATTCAAATGGAAGGCTGACACCCATTCAGACTACAGCTGTCTTCTCTAACTCTTTGGATATTCACCAGAGTAAGCATCTTCTAGTTACAGGCAGCGGAAGCGTGCTGGGCCCATAACCCAGAGGTCGATGGATCGAAACCATCCTCTACTATGATTTAGGTTTCAGGTGAATCTTTGGGAATTACACTTATGATTCCTGCTTAGCTGAGAGGTTAAACGTCTTATAAGTCTATTGAGGTGCTCAGGTATGTTGCAATCTACTTCATGATGAAACACAGGACCTTGCTATTATTTCTTTCCTTGCTTATTTATAGACGTAAGAAGGAAAGTAAAAAAAGCCTTGTTTCCACCCTGTTTCGAACAGGGGACCTTTCGCGTGTTAGGCGAATGTGATAACCACTACACCATGGAAACTGCTGCAAGTCACAGACCTTTATCAAGACTTACAAGTACATTTTCGGCCGACGGAAAACATGGTGCTCGCTAGTCTTATTGCTGTTACTAGCTGCATTGCATTTCTTGCGTTTTTTGGATGTTGTTATATCCCTTGTGCAAGTAGAATGTGTTCCACTTTGTAGCATGTTTTGTTTGTCGCAGCCCGCATTTCAAACGTTCTTCCTCTTAACCGAGTTCATAAATCTCTATTATTCCACAGGCATTGGTGGTTCAGTGGTAGAATTCTCGCCTGCCACGCGGGAGACCCGGGTCCGATTCCCGGCCAATGCAATCTGTTGATTTTGTTACATTTTAACCAATATTCATAAGGGACAAAAGCAATGTTTGTGACAACCGCAAGACACAGTCATTCCACCCAAAAGGCATATTGGACTCCCCGAATGCTGAAGCAGTGTACTTCTAGTTACGCCCATCCAAAGACAATGACATCGGGCTATCGTAACATGAGATTTTATAATTTTTTGGGGAGTAATTTATCACTTAAACTAGCCAGTCTCTGTGGCGCAATCGGTCAGCGCGTTCGGCTGTTAACTGAGAGGATGGTGGTTCAAGCCCACCCAGGGGCGGGATTTTGACACGAGCACGGGGGTTCGAGGGTTTTCTTGTACAGCCCATGTCCTTCTCTAAGTTTGCAAAAAATTTTCTAGTTAAAACGTGTGCTACGTTTGCAACATAACTTTCAAGCCACGCTTGTTTAAACTAATGTAAATTACTGATAATCAATGCTATCGCCTCAAATTGGCTATCATTAATTGAATGAAGGGTTATAGGCATCGAGTTGAAATCCAATTTTTTTCCAGGCGCTGTTGGTGTCAGTCAAAGTGCCTGACTGTTAAGCAGAAAAGGTTGGGCTCAAATCCCGTCAGTGTCTTGATGTTAGTTCCATAACACTTTCTCAGTTGGTTTTCAAACCACGTGAATGTAAGCCTAAATTCTATTCGTTTTGAATAAAATCCCAATGGATCCACAGAGTTTGATGATTACTACAATGTTTTCTTTAAAAAAAATGCCATTTAAAATGTGGACACAACCAGGACTCAGAAAGAAAGACTACTTCAGATGGGTTCCAAATCACTTTGTTACAAGTAGTTTGTCTGGATATTCACCAGAGTAAGCATCTTGGAGTTACAGACAGCAGAGTGGCGCAGGGGAAGCAGGTTTCAAGCGAGTCTTTGACAGATTCTTAATTCAAATGGAATGCTGACACCCATTCAGACTACAGCTGTCTTCTCTAACTCTTTGGATATTCACCAGAGTAAGCGTCTTCTAGTTACAGGCAGCAGAAGCGTGCTGGGCCCATAACCCAGAGGTCGATGGATCGAAACCATCCTCTGCTATGACTTAGGTTTCAAGCGAATCTTTGACTGATTCTTAATTCAAATGGAAGGCTGACACCCATTCAGGCTATAGCTGTCTTCTCTAACTCTGTGGATATTCACCAGAGTAAGCATCTTCTAGTTACAGGCAGCGGAAGCGTGCTGGGCCCATAACCCAGAGGTCGCTGGATCGAAACCATCCTCTACTATGATTTAGGTTTCAGGTGAATCTTTGACTGATCTTTGGGAATTACACTTATGATTCCTGCTTAGCTGAGAGGTTAAACGTCTTATAAGTCAATCTACACAGTACAGTTGCAATCGATGCAACGCCCTGAAAATACAGTGACTTGAATGAATGAGAAATTTCATAGGTTTGTGCGTGACATTTTCATGGAACCCAGCATTCATGATATTGAAGCCAAAGGTCTGCCTATATGAGAACCCTCTAAATTTGGTGTTGTGTGAGCTCGGCTGTACACAAGGTGCTCAGGTATGTTGCAATCTACTTCATGATGAAACACAGGACCTTGCTATTATTTCTTTCCTTGCTTATTTATAGACGTAAGAAGGAAAGTAAAAAAAGCCTTGTTTCCACCCTGTTTCGAACAGGGGACCTTTCGCGTGTTAGGCGAACGTGATAACCACTACACCATGGAAACTGCTGCAAGTCACAGACCTTTATCAAGACTTACAAGTACATTTTCGGCCGACGGAAAACATGGTGCTCGCTAGTCTTATTGCTGTTACTAGCTGCATTGCATTTCTTGCCTTTTGTGGACGTTGTTATATCCCTTGTGCAAGTAGAATGTGTTCCACTTTGTAGCATGTTTTGTTTGTCGCAGCCCGCATTTCAAACGTTCTTCCTCTTAACCGAGTTCATAAATCTCTATTACTCCACAGGTATTGGTGGTTCAGTGGTAGAATTCTCGCCTGCCACGCGGGAGACCCGGGTCCGATTCCCGGCCAATGCAATCTGTTGATTTTGTTACATTTTAACCAATATTCATAAGGGACAAAAGCAATGTTTGTGACAACCGCAAGACACAGTCATTCCACCCAAAAGGCATATTGGACTCCCCGAATGCTGAAGCAGTGTACTTCTAGTTACGCCCATCCAAAGACAATGACATCGGGCTATCGTAACATGAGATTTTATAATTTTTTGGGGAGTAATTTATCATTTAAACTAGCCAGTCTCTGTGGCGCAATCGGTCAGCGCGTTCGGCTGTTAACTGAGAGGATGGTGGTTGAAGCCCACCCAGGGACGGGATTTTGACACGAGCACGGGGGTTCGAGGGTTTTCTTGTACAGCCCATGTCCTTCTCTAAGTTTGCAAAAAAGTTTCTAGTTAAAACGTGTGCTACGTTTGCAACATAACTTTCAAGCCACGCTTGTTTAAACTAATGTAAATTACTGATAATCAATGCTATCGCCTCAAATTGGCTATCATTAATTGAATGAAGGGTTATAGGCATCGAGTTGAAATCCCATTTTTTTCCAGGCGCTGTTGGTGTCAGTCAAAGTGCCTGACTGTTAAGCAGAAGAAGTTGGGCTCAAATCCCGTCAGTGTCTTGATGTTAGTTCCATAACACTTTCTCAGTTTGTTTTCAAACCACGTGAATGTAAGCCTAAATTCTATTCGTTTTGAATAAAATCCCAATGGATCCACAGAGTTTGATGATTACTACAATGTTTTCTTTTAAAAAAATGCCATTTAAAATGTGGACACAACCAGGACTCAGAAAGAAAGACTACTTCAGATGGGTTCCAAATCACTTTGTTACAAGTAGTTTGTCTGGATATTCACCAGAGTAAGCATCTTGGAGTTACAGAGAGCAGAGTGGCGCAGGGGAAGCAGGTTTCAAGCGAATCTTTGACAGATTCTTAATTCAAATGGAAGGCTGACACCCATTCAGACTACAGCTGTCTTCTCTAACTCTTTGGATATTCACCAGAGTAAGCATCTTCTAGTTACAGGCAGCGGAAGCGTGCTGGGCCCATAACCCAGAGGTCGATGGATCGAAACCATCCTCTACTATGATTTAGGTTTCAGGTGAATCTTTGACTGATCTTTTGGAATTACACTTATGATTCCTGCTTAGCTGAGAGGTTAAACGTCTTATAAGTCAATCTACACAGTACATTTGCAATCGATGCAAAGCCCTGAAAATACAGTGACTTGAATGAATGAGAAATTTCATAGGTTTGTGCGTGACATTTTCATGGAACCCAGCATTCATGATATTGAAGCCAAAGGTCTGCCTATATGAGAACCCTCTAAATTTGGTGTTGTGTGAGCTCGGCTGTACATGAGGTGCTCAGGTATGTTGCAAACTACTTCATGATGAAACACAGGACCTTGCTATTATTTTTTTCCTTGCTTATTTATAGACGTAAGAAGGAAAGTAAAAGAAGCCTTGTTTCCACCCTGTTTCGAACAGGGGACCTTTCGCGTGTGAGGCGAATGTGATAACCACTACACCATGGAAACTGCTGCAAGTCACAGACCTTTATCAAGACTTACAAGTACATTTTCGGCCGATGGAAAACATGGTGCTCGCTAGTCTTATTGCTGTTACTAGCTGCATTGCATTTCTTGCCTTTTGTGGATGTTGTTATATCCCTTGTGCAAGTAGAATGTGTTCCACTTTGTAGCATGTTTTGTTTGTCGCAGCCCGCATTTCAAACGTTCTTCCTCTTAACCGAGTTCATAAATCTCTATTACTCCACAGGCATTGGTGGTTCAGTGGTAGAATTCTCGCCTGCCACGCGGGAGACCCGGGTCCGATTCCCGGCCAATGCAATCTGTTGATCTTGTTACATTTTAACTAATATTCATAAGGTCGATGGATGGAAACCATCCTCTGCTATGACTTAGGTTTCAAGCGAATCTTTGACTGATTCTTAATTCAAATGGAAGGCTGACACCCATTCAGACAACAACTGTCTTCTCTAACTCTGTGGATATTCACCAGAGTAAGCATCTTCTAGTTACAGGCAGCGGAAGCGTGCTGGGCCCATAACCCAGAGGTCGATGGATGGAAACCATCCTCTGCTATGATTTAGGTTTCAAGCGAATCTTCGACTGATTCTTAATTCAAATGGAAGGCTGACACCCATTGGAACTACAGCTGTCTTCTCTAACTCTTTGGATATTCACCAGAGTAAGCGTCTTCCAGTTACAGGCAGCGGAAGCGTGCTGGGCCCATAACCCAGAGGTCGATGGATCGAAACCATCCTCTACTATGATTTAAGTTTCAGGTGAATCTTTGACTGATTCTTAATTCAAATGGAAGGCTGACACCCATTCAGACTACAGCTGTCTTCTCTAACTCTTTGGATATTCACCAGAGTAAGCATCTTCTAGTTACAGGCAGCGGAAGCGTGCTGGGCCCATAACCCAGAGGTCGATGGATCGAAACCATCCTCTACTATGATTTAGGTTTCAGGTGAATCTTTGACTGATTCTTAATTCAAATGGAAGGCTGACACCCATTGGGACTACAGCTGTCTTCTCTAACTCTTTGGATATTCACCAGAGTAAGCATCTTCTAGTTACAGGCAGCGGAAGCGTGCTGGGCCCATAACCCAGAGGTCGATGGATCGAAACCATCCTCTACTATGATTTAGGTTTCAGGTGAATCTTTGACTGATTCTTAATTCAAATGGAAGGCTGACACCCATTGGGACTACAGCTGTCTTCTCTAACTCTTTGGATATTCACCAGAGTAAGCATCTTTGAGTTACAGACAGCAGAGTGGCGCAGCGAAGCGTGCTGGGCCCATAACCCAGAGGTCGATGGATGGAAACCATCCTCTGCTATGATTTAGGTTTCAAGCGAATCTTCGACTGATTCTTAATTCAAATGGAAGGCTGACACCCATTGGGACTACAGCTGTCTTCTCTAACTCTTTGGATATTCACCAGAGTAAGCATCTTTGAGTTACAGACAGCAGAGTGGCGCAGCGGAAGCGTGCTGGGCCCATAACCCAGAGGTCGATGGAATCGAAACCATCCTCTGCTATGACTTAGGTTTCAAGCGAATCTTTGACTGATTCTTAATTCAAATGGAAGGCTGACACCCATTCAGGCTATAGCTGTCTTCTCTAACTCTGTGGATATTCACCAGAGTAAGCATCTTCTAGTTACAGGCAGCGGAAGCGTGCTGGGCCCATAACCCAGAGGTCGATGGATCGAAACCATCCTCTACTATGATTTAGGTTTCAGGTGAATCTTTGACTGATCTTTGGGAATTACACTTATGATTCCTGCTTAGCTGAGAGGTTAAACGTCTTATAAGTCAATCTACACAGTACAGTTGCAATCGATGCAACGCCCTGAGAATACAGTGACTTGAATGAATGAGAAATTTCACAGGTTTGTGCGTGACATTTTCATGGAACCCAGCATTCATGATATTGAAGCCAAAGGTCTGCCTATATGAGAACCCTCTAAATTTGGTGTTGTGTGAGCTCGGCTGTACATGAGGTGCTCAGGTATGTTGCAAACTACTTCATGATGAAACACAGGACCTTGTTATTATTTCTTTCCTTGCTTATTTATAGACGTAAGAAGGAAAGTAAAAATCCTTGTTTCCACCTTGTTTCGAACAGGGGACCTTTTACGTGTGAGGCAAATGTGATAAACACTACACCATGGAAACTGCTGCAAGTGGGTGCATGGGAGTTTGCCCAACCAGTCTACATGTGCTTTGTGGACTTGGAGAAGGCATCCAGCCGTGTCCCCCGGGAAGTCCTGTGGGGAGTGCTCAGAGAGTATGGGGTATCGGACTGTCTGATTGTGGCGGTCCGCTCCCTGTATCATCAGTGTCAGAGCTTGGTCCGCATTGCCTGCAATAAGTAGGACACGTCTCCAGTGAGCGTTGGACTCCGCCAAGGCTGCCCTTTGTCACTGATTCTGCTCATAACTTTTATGGACAGAATTTCTTGCCGCAGTCAGGGCGTTGAGGGGATCCGGTTTGGTGGCTGCAGGATTAGGCCTCTGCTTTTTGCAGATGATATGGTCCTGATGGCTTCAACTGGCCAGGATCTTCAGCTCTCATTGGATCGGTTCGCAGCCGAGTGTGAAGCGACTGGTATGTGACTCAGCACCTCCAAGTCCGAGTCCATGGTTCTTTCCCGGGAAAGGGTGGAGTGCCATCTCCAGGTTGGGAAGGAGATCTTGCCCCAAGTGGAGGAGTTCAAGTACCTAAGAGTCTTGTTCACGAGTGAGGGAAGAGTGCATCGGTGCGGCGTCTTCAGTAATGCGGACGCTGTATAGATAGATAGATAGATAGTACTTTATTGATTCCTTCAGGAGATCGATCCGTTGTGGTGAAGAAGGAGCTGAGCTAGAAGGCAAAGCTCTCAATTTACCGGTCAATCTACGTTCCCATCCTCACCTATGGTCATGAGCTTTGGGTTATGACCGAAAGGACAAGATCACGGGTACAAGCGGCCGAAATAAGTTTCATCCGTCGGGTGATAGAGATAGGGTGAGAAGCTCTGTTATCCGGGAGGAGCTCAGAGTAAAGCCGCTGCTACTCCACATTGAGAGGAGCCAGATGAGGTGGTTCGGGCATCTGCTCAGGATTCCACCCGAACGCCTCCCTAGGGAGGTGTTTAGGGCACGTCCGACCGGCAGGAGGCCACGGGGAAGACCCAGGACACGTTGGGAAGACTATGTCTCCCGGCTGGCCTGGGAACGCCTCGGGATCCCAAGGGAGGAGCTGGATGAAGTGGCTGGGGAGAGGGAAGTCTGGGCTTCTGTGCTTAGGCTGCTGCTCCTGCAACCCGACCTCGGATAAGCGGAAGAAAATGGATGGATGTATTGATCTGAATATAAGACGGCCCCTTTTATTTCCCCCAAAGAACCGTTTGAACAAGTGTTACCAATACCAATATGTTGGTACCGGTACCGGTACCAAAATTATTTCGATACTTTTTCTAAATAAAGGGACCACAAAAAATTGCATTATTGGCTTTATTTTAACAAAAAACATATGTTTCTTGTTGCAAGTTTGTCCTTAAATAAAATAGTGAACATACGTCTTGTATGTTCACTATTTTATTTAAGGACAAACTTGCAACAAGAAACATATGTTTTTTGTCTTTTATTAGTAAGTAAGCAAGTAAACAAACAAAGGCTCCTAATTTAGCTGCTGACATATGCAGTAACATATTGTGTCATTTTCCATTCTATTATTTTGTCAAAATTATTAAGGACAAGTGGTAGAAAATGAACTATTAATTTACTTGTTCATTTACTGTTAATATCTGCTTACTTTCTCTTTTAACATGTTCTATCTACACTTCTGTTAAAATGTAATAATCACTTATTCTTCTGTTGTTTGATACTTTACATTAGTTTTGGATGATACCACACATTTGGGTATCAATCAGATACATTGGTCATATTCAAAGTCCTCATGTGTCCAGAGATATATTTCCTGAGTTTATAAACATACTATACATTTTTAAAAAACGAAAGAAGATCTTGTGATGCCAAAAAATATCATAATCATAGTAGTATCGACTAGATACGCTAATGTACTTGGTATCATTACAGTGGATGTCAGGTGTAGATCCACCCATGGCGTTTGTTTACATAGTGACGCCGGTGAGCTACGGTGTGTAGTGAAGCATGTTTAGCTATTCCTCGTCCTGCAGGGATGATACTTGTAAGAAACTTACTTTATTTGTCGCCATGGAGGCTAAAACACTGCAGACTGCGGCTGGACTTTAGCCGCTAGCTAGCTAGCCATTAAGCCTTAAAGCACCTCTTCTGGTAGGCGTTTCAGTGTTATAACTTCAATTTTATTGTTTGTTTTTAAGTCAAAATGCGTCCGTTTTCCCTTTTCTGTCTACACACTGTGTCTGCTTGTAAGTACTCTGTGATTGTGCACTGCCGAACATGCTCGTCTGCTCGTAAACTAGCAATGACACGACGTGACAACGACGGGGGCGCACCGGTACTTTTCAGAGGCGGTATAGTACCAAATACGATTCATTAGTATCGCGGTACTGTACTAATAACGGTATACCGTACAACCCTAGTTTGGACAATACTTTTTCCACAAAATAAAATACAAAATTAATCAGGTTTTCAGTATCAACAATATCTTTAGCAAATATAAGAGGGCCCCTTTTCACATGTTTTCAATATCATTGATGTTGCATTTTATGAATCAGTCCTCAGCAGCTGTTTGACTGCTATAATCACTATTGTCTTATATTTGGCATTATATCCCCTGTTCAGACACCTTTTTTTTCATTCCTGGGGGTCTCTTTGTTGCTAGTTGCGTGCGAATGACAAGTTGAAAAGCTCTAATTCGCTTAGGGGATAAATTGTTTGTACCCACCCTTTGGTTCGTATAGACTCTGGATATAAGACAACTTGTCTTTCGGAGATTTATTTCCTGAGTTTAAAAAAATGCTGTCTTTAATCATGGAGATGAGTCAGTGATTCTTTGTGTGCTTCCAAAGACACTTTTTTAGGATGAGGCATGTAGCAGCCATAATGACAGAGAATAGATTTGTTTGCAAGCAGAATCTGAGATATTTTTACTGCTTGTGTGTGCGTGTTTGTATGTGTGTGTGTGGGTGTGTGTGCGTGTGCTTGTGTGTGTGTTTGCGTGTGTGTGTGTGTGTGTGTTTTACCAAACATTGGTTGCCGCCTGTTTCCCATTTTTCCTCATTTAGAGGAACTTATTTTCCACTTTCAGCCTGCATGTCCTTCCACCCTCCATCCACAACTAATTGGCTATCCAGATCATTGCCACGTGTGTGTGTGTGTGTGTGTGTGTGTGTGTGTGTGTGTGTGTGTGTGTGTGTGTGTGTGTGTGTGTGTGTGTGTGTGTGTGTGTACTAAGTCCATCTCAAGGGGTCAAGGAGACGTTCCTCAGGCCCTAGATTGAGTATCAGATTGCGTGATTGCTTGATGTTTTCCATATGAGTGTTTATATCCACTCTTTGGACCCCCCCCCCACCCCACCCACTGCCTTTCTGAGACCCACTGTGACATAAAACACACACATGACCTCATGCTTGGTTATGTAGTTGTACTGCTGACTAAGTAGCCTGCTTGCCCTCAACCCCGCCACTCTTTGGCCCCCAAAAGTATATTTTTAGTTAGGATTTATTGATCTTATGTTGTTATAGATATAGCCCTGAGGGGGGACTTCATATAGGCAAGTAAACTAATAGTTGACATATTTTACAGTCACAGTCGTTATTTAAAGCATATTTTACATATGTTTGCGCTTAAACGGGCATTTTAAGCTTAAAAATAGCTAAAGTAGCTAAAAATATCAGTACTACAGTAGTATTTGACACGAGATGAGACCAAACTAATTAGAGCGCGCTGTTCAGTCTCGAGGCCACTGATTGGCTCAGGCAGCACATACTGGATTAATAAACGTGTGTGAGGGTGATTATGTGGGTGTTTTTTCTCTCATAATGTTAAAAATGTATATATTTCTTATATACTGTATATATATATATATATATATATATATATATATATATATATATATATATATATATATATATATATATATATATATATATATATATACATGTGTGTAATGTTTATAATTTGTCAATATTTTGTCCATGTGACTTTCTTTTTTTAAGCTTTTACATTTTTTCCATATATAATAAATAATTCGTCTTTTGCGGACATTCATTTACCACAGTCAGGAGCCAATTAACAGCTATAAACAACGGATTACTTTATTTGGATGAATTCATGAATTATAATTAAAATATAGATATTTTAATTTGTTTTGCTGTTTTGGAGGAAATAATATAAATAAATATACAGTACAGGCCAAAAGTTTCGACACACCTTCTCATTTCAATGCGTGTTCTTTGTTTTCATGACTATTTACATTGTAGATTGTCACTGAAGGCATCAAAACTATGACACCTGTGAAGTGGAAACCATTTCAGGTGACTACCTCTTGAAGTTCACCGAGAGAATGCCAAGAGTATGCAAAGTAGTGATCAGAGCAAAGGGTGGCTATTTTGAAGAAACTAGAATATAAAACATATTTTCAGTTATTTCACCTTTTTTTTGTTAAGTACATAACTCCACATGTGTTCATTCATAGTTTTGATGCCTTCAGTGACAATCTACAATGTACTGTAAATAACCATGAAAATAAAGAAAACCCATTGAATAAGAAGGTGTGTCCAAATATTTTGGCCTGTAATGCAGTGGTTCTCAAATGGGGGTACGCGTACCCCTGGGGGTACTTGAAGGTATGTCAAGGGGTACGTGAGATTTTTTTAAAATGTCTGTCAAAAAGAACTGTGAAAAGAAATGCAACAATGCAATATTCAGTGTTGATAGCTAGATTTTTTGTGGACATGTTCCATAAATATTGATGTTAAAAATGTTTTTTGTGAAGAAAGGTTTAGAATTAAGTCCATGAATCCAGATGGATCTCTATTACAATCCCCAAAGAGGGCACTTTAAGTTGATGATTACTTCTATGTGTAGAAATCTTTATTTATAATTGAATCACTTGTTTATTTTTCAACAAGTTTTTAGTTATTTTTATATCTTTTTTTCCAAATAGTTCAAGAAAGACCACAACAAATAAGCAATATTTTGCACTGTTATACAATTTAATAAATCAGAAACTGATGACATAGTGCTGTATTTTACTTCTTTATCTCTTTTTTTCAACCAAAAATGCTTTGCTCTGATTAGGGGGTACTTGAATTAAAAAAATGTTCACAGGGGTTACATCACTGAAAAAAGGTTGAGAACCACTGCTGTAATGTATATATAAAAAACAGAAAAAATATACAATATAAAAAGCAGTTTATATGCAAAAAACATTTGCTAAATAAATAAAATAATAACAATAACATTTTTACTTTAAATATATTTTGAGGCCTACTCTATTTTTACTCGTTTATGTTTGCATGATAAGCTTACATTTTATATGAAAATGTGATATATCACGCAGCCTATTTAAATCATACATGACAGAAGATAATACAAAACCCAAAGTAAAGTTGGCATAAAAACAGACTACAATGATTTGCAAGTTCTTTTCAACTTATATTCAATTGAATAGACTGCAAAGACAAGATACTTCATGTTAGAACTGAGAAACTTATTTTTGTTTTTGCAAATAATAATTAACTTAGAATTTAATGGCGGCAACACGTTGGAAAAAAGTTGGCACAGGGGTATTTTTACCACTGTGTTACATGGTCTTTCCTTTTAACAACACTCAGTAAACGTTTGGGAACTGAGGAGACCAATTTTTGAAACTTTTAAGGTGGAATTCTTTCCCATTCTTGCTTGATGTACAGCTTAAGTTGTTCAACAGTGGGGGTCTCTGTTTTACGCTTCATAATGCGCCACACATTTTCAATGGGGGACAGGTCTGGACTACAGGCAGGCCAGTCTAGTACCTGCACTATTTTACTATGAAGCCCCACTGTTGTAACAGGTGGCTTGGCATTGTCTTGCTGAAATAAGCAGGGGCGTCCATGATAACACTGCTTGGATGGCAACATATGTTGCTCCAAAACCTGTATGTACCTTTCAGCATTAATGGTACCTTCACAGATGTGTAAGTTACCCATGCCTTGGGCACTAATACACCCCCAAACCATCACAGATGCTGGCTTTTGAACGTTGTGCCTATAACACTCCGGGTGGTTCCTTTCCTCTTTGTTCCAGAGTACGTGGCATCCACAGTTTCCAAAAACAATTTGAAATGTAGACTCGTCAGACCACAGAACACTTTTCCACTTGCATCAGTTCATCTCAGATGAGCTCGGGCCCAGCGAAGCCGGCTGAGTTTCTGGGTGTTGTTGATAAATGGCTTTCGCTTTGCATAGTAGAGTTTTAACTTGCACTTACAGATGTAGCGACGAACTGTAGTTACTGACTGTGGTTTTCTGAAGTGTTCTTGAGCCCATGTGGTGATATCCTTTACACACTGATGTCACTTTTTTGATGCAATACCGCCTAGGGATCGAATGTCTGTAATATCATTGCTTACAGGCAGTGATTTCTCCAGATTCTCTGAACCTTTTGATGATATTACAGACCTTAGATGGTGAAAACCCTAAATTCCTTGCAATAGCTCGTTGAGAAATGTCGTTCTTAAACTGTTCGACAATTTGCTCACGCATTTGTTCACAAAGTGGGGACCCTCGCCCCATCCTTGTTTGTGAATGACTGAGCATTTCATGGAAGCTGCTTTTATACCCAATCATGGCACCCACCTGTTCCCGATTAGCCTGTTCACCTGTGGGATGTTCCAAATAAGTGTTTGATGGGCATTCCTCAACTTTCTCAGTCTTTTTTGCCACTCGTGCCAGCTTTTTTGAAACATGTTGCAGGCATCATATTCCAAATGAGCTAATATTTGCAAGAAATAACGTTTTCCAGTTCGAACGTTAAATATCTTGTCTTTGCAGTGTAGTCAATTGAATATAAGTTGAAAAGGGTTTGCAAATCATTGTATTCAGTTTTTATTTACGAATTACGCAACGTACCAACTTCACTAGTTTTGGGTTTTGTACGTGCACCCGGAAAGGAACAAACGTTTTGCCATTTAATGAGACGTTGTCACGCCAAATTTCTTCCCCTTACACAAACCTCCCCCCCCCCCATTTACTTCCGGGGTCATTTCCTCTTATGTCATTTCCTCTTACTTGAGCGCTGACGTAAAAACAATGAATGAAACTAAAAAAAATTAAATTCACATAAATGTCATTTTAATTTAGTTCACTTACACAGAGAACTAAAAAAAAATGAATTTAACGAATACATTTAGTTTTAATAAAGTTTGATAATGTTGATTGATAATGAATTAACTTATTGTACACTGTTATTCATTTCCGCATATGTCCACGAGTCAAATGTGCAGTCAGTGTCAAGCTTGGGCGAATGAAGGGACTCAGATGCAGAGAGGGGAGGTTCTAAATAAGGCTTTTATTTTGAAAATAACTCTTAACCTCCAGAGCAGAAAATATACAATCACTATGAGGTTCTACTATATCAAAAAACTTTTCCAAAAAGGGAAAGAACCAAAAATCACTCCAACGGAGGAATAGACAAAAATAAGACAAATATAACTAGCAACGAATCTGCTATAAAAAACTTTAACAAAAAGCGCTCCAAACGGAGGAAGAAATAAAGGACTATCAAAACTTACTACTCTCACAATTATTCTAACATTTATATAAACAAAAATCACTCAAACTTTGAGGAAGGAAATATTTAAATAAAAATCATAACTCACCACTGCGGTTGAAAAAAGGTAAAATGACAAAGGTCGCTCTAAGGGAGGAAAAGGTTAACTCAAAATTACAGCTTGAAAAACGCTGGATAAACATACGTGGTCGTGGGACGAGGCAAGACAAGAACATGAACTAGGATGCAAGACAGGCACGAAGGATCGAGACAATCTGGCCCAGAACAAGGAGAGGGATGGGCTTATATGGAACATGAGGGTAATGGGAAACAGGTGGAAACAATCAAGGGTCAGGGATGACGTCAGACTGGTGACACAAGAGGAAGGGCCCGTGATCTGAAACAAGAGGAGATGCTTTTCAAAATAATACATGCAAATCACAAGACAGAAAAAAAACAAGACAAGACTCTCCTCACCGCGGTGTGACAGTCAGGAATATCCTCAAGTTAATTTGTCCGATTAATACTTGTCCGATTAATACAGACGTTTTGTTAACGCTATATTATAAAAAAAATAATAAAAAAATAAGTATCCTTCCAGCGACGGGCTGGAAATTACGTAAGAGGAAATGACGTAAGTAAGAGGAAATGATGTAAGAGGAAATGACCCCGGAAGTAAATGGGGGGGGGAGGGGGAGGTTTTTGTAGGGGGAAGAAATTTGGCGTGACAACTCCAACATGATGGGTGCATGCTTGACTCTGGAACAGATACATTGAGAAAAAACAGCTTCCCAGAACATATGATTTTCCATCTTGGAGGTTCCACTCTATTACAAACTGCAGTAGACGTTCTCGTCATTAATTTTAGGAACATGTGCCCCGTCGTGTGTTTCCACCCCCCTCATGCCCCCCCCGCCCCCCGAGGTAGCTCTTGTGATTTTGTTGGCCTCATGTCTAACAACCGCCACTATAAATCCCACAGCAGCGGCAGTAAGCGGCGTGATTAGTGAGCCGCCAACACACAGACTGGGGAATGATTACACGGTGCAAACCCACCGGTGGGACATGTGAGCAATGGTTGAAGTTATTTTGTAGCTCATACTTCAACGATGTGCCTTTTTAACAAAACAAAACCTCATTTTTGTATGAAACATCATGCGCTAAAGATCATACGACATATAAGCAAAGCACATCTACCTTTGCAAGGCAAGACAAAGAATGTACACGATCAAGTTCGAAGTCATTGTTCACTCTTTTTGTTTTGATTTATTGACCTTTAATAAGCCTGACGTGTTCTGCGGCTCTGTGTTGGCTCACGAACGTAACCCAGCCCTGCATGATTGTTCCCATGATGCAGAAGTGGCTCAGGCTCTCGCTCACTGATCAGGTTTTGTTTTGTTTTTACTGTGATTGTTTAGGTTGATGGTTTAACCAGGAAAGTCAATTAGGGTTTAATTATATACAGTTGTGGTCAAAAGTTTACATACGCTTGCAAAGAACATAATGTCATGGCTGTCTTGAGTTTCCAATAATTTCTACAACTCTTATTTTTTTGTGATAGAGTGATTGGAGCACATACTTGTTGGTCACAAAAAACATTCATGAAGTTTGGTTCTTTTATGAATTTATTATGGGTCTACTGAAAACGTGACCAAATCTGCTGGGTCAAAAGTATACATACAGCAATGTTAATATTTCGTTACATGTTCCTTGGCAAGTTTCACTGCAATAAGGCGCTTTTGATAGCCAGCCACAAGTTTCTGGCAAGCTTCTGCTTGAATTTTTGACCACTCCTCTAGACAACATTTTTGCAGTTCAGCTAAATTTGTTGGTTTTCTGACATGGACTTGTTTCTTTAGCATTGTCCACACGTTTAAGTCAGAACTTTGGGAAGGCCATTCTAAAATCTTACTTATAGCCTGATTTAGCCATTCCTTTACCACCTTTGACGTGTGTTTGGGGTCAATGTCCTGTTGGAACACCCAACTGCGCCCAAGACCCAACCTCTCGGCTGATGATGTCTGATGTTGTCTTGAAGAATTTGGAGGTAATCCTCCTTTTTTTAGTTTAGTACAAGTACCTGGGAGTCCACTTGAACAGCAGACTGGACTGGAAGGACAACTGCAAAGCTGTTTACAAGAAAGGCATAAGCAGACTGTTTTTCCTGAGGAAGCTTAGGTCATTCAATGTGTGCAGCAAGCTGTTGGAGATATTTTATCAGTCTGTTGTGGCCAGTGCACTGTACTTTGCAGTGGTTGGTTGGGGGAGCAGCGCCAGCAAAATGGACTCAAACCGGATTGATAATCTGATCCAGAAAGCCGGCCAAACTATTGGCACGCAGTTGGAGGCGTTTGTGTCAGTGAGGGACAGGAGGACACTGGACAAACTGCTGGCCATCATGGACAATCCTGCCCACCCACTCCACCTGACAATTAAGGAACAGCGGAGTTCATACTCCAACAGGCTCCTTCAACTTCCTTCCCGCACTGTGCGATTCAAGAACTCCTTCATTCCACACTACATCCAGCTGTATAATCACTCGCCATACAGCAATAGATGACATCTGCCTAATACCTGACACCTGACATGTTAGCTACTTCTCTTTGTTTTTAATGTCTATTTTCTATTTCCTGCTGGATCTACTCTCTATTTTATGCTGCTGCTGTCACATATACTGTATATACTGTAATATTGTACATGGTCATTGGTATATCTTGTATATATGTTATAGACATAATATAATATATCTGTATTTATATTATTCTGTACACATATTATGTATATATTCGTATATATGTTAGATTTGTTATCGCTATATTAGTCTATTTATACCTGCATTGTCTTTTCCATCCTTACACTTTCCATCATTGTAACTGAGCTACTGTGTTGAACAATTTCCCTTGTGGATCATTAAAGTTTGTCTAAGTCTAAGTCTAAGTCTAAGTCTTTTTTTCATTGTCCCATTTACTCTCTGTAAAGCACCAGTTCCATTGGCAGCAAAACAGGCCCAGGGCATAATACTACCACCACCATGCTTGACGTTAGGGATGGTGTTCCTGGGATTAAAGGCCTCACATTTTCTCCTCCAAACATATTGCTGGGAATTGTGGCCAAACAGCTCAATTTTGGTTTCATCTGACCACAGAACTTTCCTCCAGAAGGTCTTATCTTTGTCCATGTGATGTCCCACCTGCTACTCACTTGTCATTCCAAAGTGAGTATCCATTCACAAGTTTCAATTTAGCAGGAAGTGTTGCGCCGTAGCCAACCGGGATAGCAGAGAAGGAGGACAAAATGTTGATTAGGTGTAACCAAAAGCGCTTTATTGCAGTGAAACTTGCCAAGGGACATGTAACCAAATATTAACATTGCTGTATGTATACTTTTGACCCAGCAGATTTGGTTCCATTTTCAGTAGACCCATAATAAATTCATAAAAGAACCAAACTTCATGAATTTTTGTTGTTGTCACGTGGGGGGGTCCGCAGCGCGCTGCGGGTTTGTTCTTCCTATGCAAAAACGGCTCCGGACGACAGCGTGAAGGTGAGCTTGGATTTATTAAACATAAATCACTCAAACTATCATAAACACAAACAATAAAGCAAAAAGGCAAGCGTGCCTAAAACACAAAAGAAGCTGCTAGTTAGCAGAAGCTATGACCTGGACTATGACTTACTTGGTCAGCAAGAGACATGAACCAGTGTGACACAGACAATGCAGGCAGAACGAGAGATGAACAAAGGTAGACTTAAATAACAGTGACATGATTGGTGAAAACAGGTGCGTGACTCAAAACGTAAAACAGGTGCGTGACGTGACAGGTGAAAACTAATGAGTAACCATGGAAACAAAACAAGGAAGTGAAACCAGGAACTAAGGAAGTCCAAAACTAACAGCATACCTAAACAAAACATGATCCGGACCACGGATCATGACAGTTGTGACCAACAAGTATGTGCTCCAATCACTCTATCACAAAAAATAAGAGTTGTAGAAATTATTGGAAACTCAAGACAGTCATGACATTATGTTCTTTACAAGTGTATGCAAACTTTTGACTATGACTGTATATATATATATATATATATATATATATATATATATATATATATATATATATATATATATATATATATATATATATATATACATATATATACTGGGGCCACAGGCGAAATGGGGATAAACGATGTAATAGAACCAAGACGCATACATTTTAACCAGAAGTGTTTTTTTGTTAAAAAAGATTTCGCTATTTGACCTGTTGTTGCTAGGCAAAACTTGTGGTTAATTCTGCTGTATATTCCCACCTTTCAGTACAGTGGAATCTCAATTTCTCAATTTCCTGGAAAGTGCAATATGTGACCGTACGACAACTTCAATAATTCTGGCAAAAATGTCCATCGGAGACCAAATTTCATGAAAGGATACCGCGGTACTAGGTACTGTATTGACCTGAATGCAGTATGTAAAATGACGCGCTTTTTTAAAAAAAAAATCCACTTTTGGACAACATCAACATTAAAATACTCCAGTGGCGGGACGTGCGTTTCCCACCTAGGCCTTCAGTGATGTCCGACTTCAATGATTACCTCTCCAAATACCAAAATGTATGTCACCACATGACCATTGCATAGGTTGATTGGCAACATTAAATTGGTCCTAGTGTGTGAATGTGAGTGTGAATGTTGTCTGTCTATCTGTGTTGGCCCTGCGATGAGGTGGCGACTTGTCCAGGGTGTACCGAATGCAGCTTAGATAGGCTTCAGCACCCCCCGCGACCCCAAAAGGGACAAGCGGTAGAAAACGGATGGATGGATGGATGGATGACCATTGCTGGAGAAATACTATACAGGAACCCATTTACGCCCTACTGTCCATTGAATCACATCAACAGTGTACAAAACAGGTTATTTTCTGGCGCATTTAAAAATCAATTAAAACGCATCAGCAATTAAAACATATCTTATGTGGGTGGTACTTTCAAAATTAAAATTGCAAAAAACATATTACAAGTGAAAAAATAAAATATTTGTACTCAAAATTTGTAGCACCTATTCGACGCTGTATAAGCCAGCGATACCCCATGTTGTCAGCTTATTTGAGTTCATCGCCAGAACAACTGAGCTAGCTTCCGGGGTTGGCTGACATCGTGTCACAGGATGTAGTTTCTCTTGAAATATCCTTCTTGAAAATGGCCTTGCAAATATATATCTGCCACCTAATCAACGGATACTCACTTTGGAGTGACAAGTGAGTATCCAATCACAGTCTCGTTAACATCAGGCTACTTATATAGGCTACTGTCAACAACTTGTGATCTGATTGGCTATCAACTCTATGTGTTCTCAAATTCATACGCTAACGGTCCCGGTGAGTATCCAATCACAGGGCGCGTAAACGTCACGTTTAACCGCAACTGTCTATCAACTGTATGTCCCGGTTCACTTACAGTGCACAGATGCCAGCATTGTTATAAATAAATAATGATAAATGGATTATACTTGTATAGCGCTTTTCTACCTTCAAGGTACTCAAAGCGCTTTGACAGTATTTCCACATTCACCCATTCACACACACATTCACACACTGATGGCGGGAGCTGCCATGCAAGGCGCTAACCAGCACCCGTCAGGAGCAAGGGTGAAGTGTCTTGCTCAAGGACACAACGGACATGACTAGGATGGTAGAAGGTGGGGATTGAACCCCAGTAACCAGCAACCCTCCGATTGCTGGCACAGCCACTCTACCAACTTCGCCACGCCACCGCCTGATTCTGAAGGCCTCTTGCAGATTCCTTAGAGCATGGCAACATAAGCTAGCTGAATTCTGATTGGATACAAACTAAAACACTAAAAACAACAGCACTAGAAGGAGCATAATATGACATGAAGAAAATATGAATAATTTTAGATATTTAGGGAAAGTAACTAAAAAATAGTTTTATCTTTAGTTATGATCATGATTTCTGGTTATGTTAGGCCAGCATAGAAGGCCTTGCTGGCTCCGACGGCACACCACTGCAATACTCATAATCACCATTCTATTCAAATTAGAATCAGAGGTCCTTCTCTGTTGTTTGCTAACATTTGAGACTCTTTTTTTCCCCATTGGTTCCCTCTGTTGCATCGACAGTATCTTGGTCTCTGGTGTGTGTTTGATTGAGTGACGGGGAGAAAAGCTCAGACTCGCTTGGGAATAATATATCGTTTGGCGCCTCTTGATCCAACTGGGGGGAATGACGTCTTACATTCGAGTGAGTATTGTATTACTTAAAATAATCGCATGTTGATGTACTGCACTTATAAAGGAGATGAAGGCGTTGAAGGAGAAGAGAAGGAAATGTGCTGCATGCTGAACACGGGGGAGTTTATTTTGCTCTTTTGTTGTAACAGCTGCAGCCATGCAGAGAGAGAGAGAACACTGGAACACGCACACACACACACACACACACACACACACACACACACACACACACACACACACACACACACACACACACACACACACACACACACACACACACACACACACACACATTCTTGTATTTTCTACCTTCTTGAGACCTTTGCAAAATGCCTACCTCTTTAGGACCATCCTTTCTAGACATTATAGGAGAAAATTAAAGACATCCCTGAACTTGGAAAAAAATCTATTTAAATGATATCACCTCAGATTTAGGATACACACGCAAAAAAATATATATATATTTTCTGTTTACTGTACTTTTAAGGTTCGCCTCAACATTAAAGGCCTACTGAAAGGAATTCTTTAAATTTAAACGGGAATAGCAGATCCATTCTATGTGTCATACTTGATCATTTCGCGATATTGCCATATTTTTGCTGAAAGGATTTAGTAGAGAAAATCGACGATAAAGTTCGCAACTTTTGCTCGCTGATAAAAAAAGCCTTGCCTGTACCGGAAGTAGCGTGACGTCACAGGAGCTAGTATTCCTCACAATTCCCCGTTGTTTACAATGGAGCGAGAGAGATTCGGAGCGACAAAGCGACGATTACCCCATTAATTTGAGCGAGGATGAAAGATTCGTAGATGAGGAACGTTACAGTGAAGGACTAGAGAGGCAGTGATGGACGTATCTTTCTTCGCTCTGACCGTAACTTAGGTACAAGCTGGCTCATTGGATTCCACACTCTCTCCTTTTTCTATTGTGGATCACAGATTTGTATTTTAAACCACCTCGGATACTATATCCTCTTGAAAATGAGAGTCGAGCACGCGAAATGGACATTTAAAGTGACTTTTATCTCCACGACAATACATCGGTGACACACTTAGCTACTGAGCTAACGTGATAGCATCGTTCTCAAATGAAGATAGAAACAAAATAAATAAACCCCTGACTGGAAGGATAGACAGAAGATCAACAATACTATTAAACCATGTACATGTAACTACACGGTTAAAAATTCTCAGCCTGGTAAGGCTTAACAATGCTGTTGCTAACGACGCTAAGGCTAATTTAGCAACTTAGCAACCGGACCTCACAGAACTATGATAAAAACATTAGCGCTCCACCTACGCCAGCCAGCCCTCATCTTCCCATCAACAGCCGTGCTCACCTGCGTTCCAGCGATTGACGGCGCGACGAAGGACTCCATCCGTGGGTTTGGCGGTAAGCATCGGCTAGGCGTAGTAAGTAGTCCTTGTTGTGTTGCTGTAAGTATTGTACTTAGCCGCTAATACACCGATCGATCCCACCTACAACGTTCTTCTTTGCAGCCTCCATTGTTCATTAAACAAATTGCAAAAGATTCACCAACACAGATGTCCAGAATACTGTGGAATGTTGTCGAAGAAAACAAGAGGTTTTTGTATCGGGTCGATGGGGTCCAACCACTTCTGTGGATTTTGTGACGTCACGCGCATAAATTATATCCAAAGGAGTTTTTCAACCAGAAGTGTGGCGGGAATTTTAAAATTGCACTTTATAAGTTAACCCGGCCGTATTGGCATGTGTTGCAATGTTAAGATTTCATCATTGATATATAAACTATCAGACTGCGTGGTCGGTAGTAGTGGGTTTCAGTAGGCCTTTAATACCATACTTGTATTTTTATAAGTAACTCTGCTGCATTGGATTTTACAAGTTTATTCAAGTATACAAAATCCCTTTTAAATAGCCTGTGTGTCATCACTATCAAAACATTCTTGTATTTGTTACCATCTTCAGACCCGAAAAATGCCTACCTCTTTAGGACCACCCTTTCTAGATATATAAAGATTTGTATTTACAACATTAATAATATATACATACTATGCAACTATAAAAAAGGTAAGCTTTTAGTTTTTAGTTTTTTTTAAATGTTTTGTTTGCAATGGTTTTTTAATCTTCATTATTTACTTCAAGTTATTACAGTATGTCTCTATGTACATATTTATTTTATTTTTTTAATTAATTTTGGCCAAAGGGGGCACATTTCAAATTTTTCCACACACTTATTATTTCATATGTTGACCAGAGGGGGAGCACTTTTAAAACCGACACACAGTCAATTTGAAAAATCCCTTCTTTTTGGGACCACCCTAATTTTTATATATTTCACCACCAGGGGTGCAAATGAGACATTCTCTATTAGATGCAATGGTTTTCCGTATTGAGACCATGATTTATTGTCCTAACTTGTTCACCGGTCCTCATATGGAAGGTACTTTTCCTTGTTGGTGTCTCAAGAAGGGTAGAAATACAAGCACACACACACAGACACATACATTCACGTACACACACACACACACACACACACACACACATTTTCTTATTTGTTTCCTTCTTGAGCCCTCCGAAAAAGGCCTACCTCTTTAGGACCACCCTTTGTAGATATACGGCGCGGTGGATCGGCACTCGTGCGCCTCATCAGGCAAAATCGTGTCCCTTGAGCTGCTCCTCTTGTTTTGTGGCTTTCAAACTTTTTTCACCAAGTACCACCTCAGAAAACACTTGGCTATCCAAGTACCACCATAATGACCAACATTAAAATAAAGTAGCATAGTAGGCCTAGGTATTCATTAAAAACAGTGGTTAACAATACACACCGTTGAACAGTAACACTGTGTTTGAATGTGATTAATACTTACAGTAATAATAATTAAAGACCTACTGAAACCCACTACTACCGACCACGCAGTCTGATAGTTTATATATCAATGATGAAATCTCAACATTGCAACACATGCCAATACGGCCGGGTTAACTTATGAAGTGCAATTTTAAATTTCCCGCTAAACTTCCGGTTGAAAACGTCTATATATATGACGTATGCGCGTGACGTCAATCGTTGAACCGGAAGTATTGGTACCCCATTGAATCCAACACAAAAAAGCTCTGTTTTCATCTCAAAATTCCACAGTATTGTGGACATCTGTGTTGGTGAATCTTTTGCAATTTGTTTAATGAACAATGAAGACTGCAAAGAAGAAAGTTGTAGGTGGGATCGGTGTATTAGCGGCTGGCTGTAGCAACACAACCAGGAGGACTTACTTGGATAGCAGACGCGCTAGCCGACGCTAGCCGCCAACCGCACGGATGATTGGGTGAAGTCCTTCGTCCTTCCGTCGATCGCTGGAACGCAGCTGAGCACGGGTGTTGATGAGCAGATGAGGGCTGTCTGGCGTAGGTGGAGCGCTAATGTTTTTATCATAGCTCTGTGAGGTCCTTCAATGGCGTCGTTAGCAACAGCATTGTTAAGCTTTGCCAGGTTGGGAATTATTAACCGTGTAGTTACATGTCCATGGTTTAATAGTATTGTTGATCTTCTGTCTATCCTTCCAGTCAGGGATTTATTTATTTTGTTTCTATCTGCATTTGAGCCCGATGCTATCACGTTAGCTCAGTAGCTAAAGAGCTTCGCCGATGTATTGTCGTGGAGATAAAAGTCACTGTGAAGGTCCATTTCGCGTTCCTCGACTCTCATTTTCAAGAGGATATAGTTTTCGAGGTGGTTTAAAATACAAATCCGTGATCCACAATAGAAAAAGGAGAAAGAGTGGAATCCAATGAACCCTTGTACCTAAGTTACGGTCAGAGCGAAAAAAGATACGTCCGGCACTGCCTCTCTAGTCCTTCACTCTCACTTTCCTCATCCACAAATCTTTCATCCTCGCTCAAACTAATGGGGTAATCGTCGCTTTCTCTGTCCGAATCTCTCTCGCTGTATTGTAAACAATGGTAAAATGTGAGCAGCCCTTCCTCCGGTGACGTCACGCTACTTCCGGTATAGGCAAGGCTTTTTTTTATCAGCGACCAAAAGTTGCGACCTTTATCGTCGATGTTCTCTACTAAATCCTTTCAGCAAAAATATGGCAATATCGCGAAATGATCAAGTATGACACATAGAATGGATCTGCTATCCCCGTTTAAATACAAAAAAATCATTTCAGTAGGCCTTTAAGTGATCCTTTTGCGCACCACTACATGAAGCCTGTACCACAGTTTGAGAGTGTGGACTTGAGAATCACAATCACTGTTGCTCTCCTCCATGTTGGCTGATTCCAAAAGAGGAAGTGGTTTAAAAGGGTTAAAAGATGGGGACAGGTCTAGTAGTTGACATGAAACAATGGTCGACTGAATAAAGCATAATTTTATGCAAGTTTTCGCATAATCTAAGACAGAGATGTCAAACTCAAGGGGCCAGATCTGGCCCGCCACATAATTTTATGTGGCCCACAAAAGGCCTGGAAATAATACGCGTCAATAAATCACTTTATATTTTCTTACTAAATGTAGTTTTTCTTTCCATTTAAAGAGAAAAAAATGCAGGTACCTCATGACATTGCATACCTTTTAAACTTTAATATGATCAAATATAGCAAAAAAACAATACATTATCATTCTTTCCAAACATTTTATTTTGTTAAAATACTTACATTTCTGCTTGACTAATTTAAAGTTAAAGTACCAATGATTGTCACACACACACTAGGTGTGGTGAAATTATCGGCATTTGACCCATCACCCTTGATCACCTCCTGGGAGGTGAGGGGAGCAGTGAGCAGCAGCGGTGGCCACGCCCGGGAATCATTTTTGGTGATTTAACCCCCAATTCCAACCCTTGATGCTGAGTGCCAAGCAGGGAGGTAATGGGTCCCATTTTTACAGTCTTTGGTATGACTCGTGGTTTTACAGCAAGTTATCCATCAAATTGTACACTGTAAAAATGACAATACATTTTACTGTAAAATTTGCTATGTTTTTTTTTTTTTTACAGCATATTACTGTAAATTGAAAAAACTCTACCATTGTTTTTTTTACGGGAAATTCTGTGGACTGAGCTGCCAGTGTTATTACTGTAAGATCTATGTTTGTTATTTTTACTGTTAATAGTACAACAGTATCACAGTTCAGTGTTTCCCATAAACTGCCAAGTTACCTGTGGCGGTTGGGGCTTGGCCACGGGCGTGGCTATGGGCGTGGTTACAATGACATCATCGAGTAATTTGCATAATTTACTACAATGATTTGATTTTCTCTAAAAAGGCTCAAAAAATGTATACTTACTAATTAATAATAACAGTTTTGTTTTAAACGTCCATCCATCCATTTTACAATATAATTACAACACTTTATGTACATATTTATATACAGATTTGAACAATAAGTTATTCACTGAAATATATTTATTAATTGTGGTTCTTACAAAAAATATATCTTATAAAATATAAAAGCTAAAATGTCTCAAAGCTCTGCCTCTTTAATTAGTGCATACTAAATCATTTAACTTTAGCCTACTACTACAACCATATTATACCAGCAACATAAAGTGAAACAGAGGCAGAGGTGTCCTGCCACAGTCAGTAACAAATAAACAGAAAACACTAGTGGTGGTAGATAGACACAGAGCTTCATCAAACATCTGATCCACTGAACAAAGAGCTCCAAAAATCTTGAACTTTAGACTGCCGTCAGTTTTACTCCCTACACTTAACCATGTGTTTCCTACTGCCTGCAGACTTTGCACCATTTGTTATATACACATGTTGTGTTTCTAATATAAATACATTTAATAAATTCAAATACAAATAAGGCAACAAGAGAAGTATCCTACACTTCTCTTTTGTAAAGTAAATCTGAACAGCCGATATGGGCATCTACATTAACTATATGATATGCCTGAGAAGCTGGAGAGGACAAAAAAAAATAAAAAAATACTTTTTTTAATTTTTAATTTTTATTTTATTTTATTTTATTTGTGGCGGACGTAATTCTTTCGTGGCGGGCTGCCACAAATAAATGAATGTGTGGGAAACCCTGCAGTTATCTGGCAGCTCAGTTGCCAGAATAAAATAAAAACTAAGTTTTTCCATTTACCGTAATATGTTGCAAACATTTATATTTTATAGTAATATTCTGGTGGTTGAGTTGCTAGTTTTTTACAGTAAAAAAACATTTTTTTTACAGTGTACGTAAAAAAATATGTAATAATCAAATGCATAGGAAAATTCGTACATCATTCGTTGTTACAAGCGGCCCTCTGAGGGCAGCCATAACTACAATGTGGCCCTCAATGGAAATTGGTTTGACAACCCTGATCTAAGAGGTACAGTCACAGGAAACCATGTCTTCTTAGCTGCTTTTAATCCTGACGTTTCACATCAAGTGGTAGCTAATTTACAGCTGTTCGAATGATTATGCACTTGTTTTTTGTTTTTTGTTTTTTACACATAGTCATAAATCCAATAATTTCATGAGCCATTGACTTGAATCTTTGTGTAAGTGTGAAGAAGAGACATCATAAAACGTTATCAACTTCTGTACCATAAATTATGTTCTGACATTAGCTACCATTGCAGTGCGTGCGTTCTCAAGTAAGGAGCCGTAAACTTAATGCTGAGTGCTTCAGAGGATTTAAACAGATCCCAGTGATCAGTGGGGATTTTTTTTGTTCTACTGTGTTGAGAATTTTTGCAGAAGGTGATCTTTGCTGCTTTCGGAAATGAATTATTGACACGTAGAGTGCCCAATAACTGCGCCTGAGCTACTGTAATGTGTCAACTGGTGAGGTAATCTTTGCTGCTGTGTGTTCTCTGTTGGCATGTACACACACACACACACACACACTCACACACACACACCAACCATTGGTACTGTGCATAGTAGATGGCACAGATTGGCCAATGACTGCATGAACAGTGACTGCAAATGTGCATACTCTAAGGGCCCGATTTAGTAAGATCCAAATACCACGCGCCAAATAGCATGGACTAGTGTTGTCCCCATTCCAAAATGTATTTAGATACTTTTCGGTACTTTGATACTTTTCTAAATAAAGGGGACCACAAAAAATTGTATTATTGGCTTTATGTTAACAAAAATACGGTACATTAAACATATGTTTCTTATTGCAAGTTTGTCTTTAAATAAAATAGTGAACATACAAGACAACTTGTCTTTTATTAGTAAGTAAGCAAACAAAGGCTCCTAATTTAGCTGCTGTCGTATGCAGTAACATATTGTGTCATTTATCATTCTATTATTTTGTCAAAATTATTAAGGACAATTGGTAGAAAATAAATTATTAATCTACTTGTTCATTTACTGTTATTATCTGCTTACTTTCTCTTTTAACATGTTCTATCTACACTTCTGTTAAAATGTAATAATCACTTATTCTTTTGTTGTTTGGATGCTTTACATTAGTTTTGGATGATACCATAAATTTTTGTGATGCTAAAAAATATCAATGTAATCATTGTAATGCTAAATACGCTCTTGTATTTGGTATCATTACAGTGGATGTTAGGTGTAGATCCACCAATGGCGTTTGTTTACATTTTGACGCCGGTGATCTACGGTGTGTATTGAAACATGTTTAGCTATTCCTCGTCCTGCAGGGATGATACTTGTAAGAAACTCACTTTATTTATTTGAGGACTAGTGATTTAGAAGTCGCTACAACACTGCAGACTGCGGATGGACTTTAGCCGCTAGCTAGCTAGCCATGTCTAAAAAGCACCTCTTCCTGAGGGCGTTTCAGTGTTATAACTTCACCTTTATCGTTAATTTTTGTCACGTGGGGGTCGCATATTTATGCGGGATCGTTCCTCCAATGCAACACGGACACTCCGGACAAAAGCGTGAAGGTAAGAGATGATTTATTTAACATAAATCATAGGCAAACAGAAAACAAGCAAAAGAAAAGCGTGCCAAACGCACAGGAAGCTAAGGCTAACACTTAGCACAGAACTGAGACAACTAGGCACAGAGTCTAGAACAGGAGCAAGAATCAGGAATATCAAAACGTGACTGTTGCTTACCGCAAACACGGAAGCCAGGACGAGTTAACAGAAAGGCAGGCTTAAATAGTGTCAGTGATGACAAACAGGTGCGCGTCGGTAACACAAGCGGCAGGTGAAAATAATAAGTAACCATGGTAACAAACTCAAACAAGGAAGTGCAACCAGGAACTAAAGAAGTCCAAAACTAACAGAACATAACTAAACTAAACATGATCGGGACCACAGATCATGACAATTTTTAAGCCAAACTGCGTCCGTTTTCCCTTTTCTGTCTACACACTGTGTCTGCGGGTAAGTACTCCGTGATTGTGCACTGCCGAACATGCTCGTCTGCGGCGTGACGACGACGGGGGGGTATTTTAGAGGCGGTATAGTATCGAATATGATTAATTAGTATCGCGGTACTATATTAATACCGGTATACCATACAACCCTTTCGTGGACTATGAGTGGGTGTGTTGTGTGAGATCTACTAACACTGTGTGTGCAATTGAAAAGCTGTGCAAACCACCTAAATGGGGATTTACCAATTTTTCTGCACATTCATGTTATCATACTCCTACCTGTGTAGTGATTGACATTAGACCGCACAGTGACTGCATGAACAGCACTGCAAATACCGTAAACATGTCAAATTGGAAGGTGAGCTTTGCTGTTTCGTAATTATCAATCGTTAGAAATCATTGACGCGCCATACTTAGCATGATGATTGACATGTCGACCGCCCAATGACTACATTAACAAAGACTGTAAACCTAGAGGAGGGTAAATATTGCTGCCGTGTGTTAGTATTTGGCATCTACTGTACACGTTCTCGTTGTACAAAAGCCAAAACCAGTGAAGTTGGCACGCTGTGTAAATCGTAAATAAAAACAGAATACAATGATTTGCAAATCCTTTTCAACTTATATTTAATTGAATAGACTGCAAAGACAAGATATTTAATGTTCGAACTGGTAAACTGTGCCAACTTTTTTTCAATGTGTTGCTGCCATTAAATTCTAAGTTAATGGTTGTTTGCAAAAACAAATAAAGTTTCTCAGTTAGAACATTAAATATCTTGTCTTTGCAGTCTATTCAATTGAATATGAGTTGAAAAGGATTTGCAAATCATTGTATTTGTCAGGTTTGTCACTGACAGTTTAGTTAAGTTTTGAGTTTTTCCTCTGTTTTACTTTATTTCCTGTCGGCGCTCTTATTTTGGTTATTTCCTACTTGTCTCCCTGAGTACTGTATCCCCTCAGCTGTGGCTGATTGGCACCTGGCCACACCTGGTGTCAATCAGCCAGCTACTATTTAGACCTGCTTTTCCCTCTATACTTGTCGATGTCAGTGTAGCTGGATGCGGTAGCGGTAAGCTATATTCTGTAGCTGTTTGTAGCTTGCTGTCTTTTTGTTCCTCGTCTTCCAGTTCCTGTTTCCCTGGCAGCCTGTTTCCTGTTCCTGATTTGTGTTTTTTCTTTATATTTTTGGACATTAAATAATGTTTTCCCGCTCAATGCCTATCGTCATCTCTGCATCTTGGGGTTCCTCACCTACACATTGTGACAGAATACTCCAGCCTCCTAACATGACTCCCGCAGAGACTTCAATGGCGGAGAGGATTGACACGATTCTTGGGATAATGGCTAAATTAAAGAAAAGTTCGGCCGCTTTTCAAGCCCTCTCCCACCCACCCCTGTCGTCTGTGGGCCTATCTGGAGACGTCTGGGATCCGTCCGTTGAGGGGGGAGCTATGAGTAGCTGTGCGGCTGAGGAGACACAGCTACTCCTCACACAAGTGGGTCTGCAACAGGCGCCACCATGCAGTCCGGTGGGCCGGCAGACGCCACCATGCAGTCCGGTGGGCCGGCAGACGCCACCATCATCTCCGGTGGGTCTGCAACCTACGGCACCATAATCTCCGGTGGGTCTGCAACCTACGGCGCCATCATCTCCGGTGGGTCTGCAACCTACGGCGCCATCATCTCCGGTGGGTCTGCAATCTACGGCGCCATCATCTCCGGTGGGCCGGCAGACGCCACCATCATCTCCGGTGGGTCTGCAACCTACGGCGCCATCATCTCCGGTGGGCCGGCAGATGCCACCATCATCTCCGGTGGGTCTGCAACAGACGGCGCCATCTTCCTCTAAGGGGTGGACCAGCAGGGGTCGCCACCATCCTCTCCGGTGGACCAGCTGGGGTCGCCACCATCCTCTCCGGTGGACCAGCTGGGGTCGCCACCATCCTCTCCGGTGGACCAGCAGGGGTCGCCACCATCCTCTCCGGTGGACCAGCAGGGGTCGCCACCATCCTCTCGTCGGCCACGGATGTGGTCATTCCATGGGCGACCGCCTCGCCAATTGCGGCGGCGTTCAACTCGTCGTCGCCACGTGACTCTTCCCCGCTGGTTGCGGGAACACTTGGCCTGGCGGCCCACCGCCTTGTCCTCCCTCCACCCTACCGTGACTTTGGACTGTTTTTTTTTGGGGGGGGGGGGGGGTTCCTAGAACGTCTGGTATCCGTTGTGGGAAAGGGGGCTACTGTCAGGTTTGTCACTGACAGTTTAGTTATGTTTTGAGTTTTTCCTCTGTTTGTCTTTATTTCCTACTTGTCTCCCTGAGTACTGTGTCCCCTCAGCTGTGGCTGATTGGCACCTGGCCACACCTGGTGTCAATCAGCCAGCTACTATTTAGACCTGCTTTTCCCTCCAGTCAGGGCTGGAGTATCGTCAATGTCGCTAATGATTGTCGAGGTCAGTGTCATTTCTACTTGTTGATGTCAGTGTAGCTGGATGCGGTAGCGGTAAGCTATATTCTGTAGCTGTTTGCAGCTTGCTGTCTTTCTGTTCCTAGTCTTCCAGTTCCTGTTTCCTGTTCCTAGTTCCTGGTTTGTGTTTTTTTCTTTATATTTTTGGACATTAAATAATGTTTTCCCGCTCAATGCCTATCGTCATCTCTGCATCTTGGGGTTCGTCACCTACACATTGTGACAGTATTCTGTTTTTATTTACCATTTACACAACTTGCCAACTAAGCTGGTTTTGTAGTAGACCACCCAATAAATGTAAAACGCTTTGTCTTGAGAGACAAAGCTAACTATAAAATGCAATATTAACATTGCTTTACAGTGATATTCAAGCAAAACCATTAGAAAACTTGACCTAATATAGTTCAATATCATCCGTTTAGTCCACCTGGATTGGGAAGGCCGCTAGTTGATTCTGTGCCCGCCGTAAAAGACAACACTAGTGAGAGCGGCAGCTTTGGCACAATCACCCAGACCACCCACCTCTATCACGGACCGACCGCTCTCATACCAGCAGGTACTTCTGGCGGCTTAAGGTTGAACAGGCCTGGATCTAACCTTGACTTGTCTATGATCTAGCTCCTCTTTCACACAATGACACCCACATTCTGTTTCATTCATTGCCCTCAGTACAAATGAGTCAGAGATGAATCCTGGCTCGCTTTCTGCACTTTGGAACACGTAGGAAGTGCTCAAGATGCAGATTCTGATGTCAGCCCGCTGGAGGTTTTTTCCGCCCCAAATGTGCGGCCAGGAAACTTTTTTCGATTTTATCCAGCATGTTGGCAGTCAGTGAGACGAGCCGACATATTCATATTGGTGAACACACACACACATACACACACATTGTTTCCTCTGGTCCCATCTCCTTTTCCAACAATAACAACCTTGACTCACTCCTAGTCAGTTACTTTCTTACTGCTTCATCTCCACGTTTTGGGACTTTCCCCCCCTTGCTTGACTTCCTTGGAGTGCTTTGCTAGTTTATTAAAAAATCCCTCCCACTCCCTTTCCCCATTCTGGCAGACTTTTCTCTAGTGGACCTCCACCCAAAGTTGCATTTGTCTCAACCTACATCTTTTTGTACGCTCCTTTCTTCCATCTTGGATCAATTGTTTGTGTTAGCAAGGTTATGTTCCTTAGTGGAAATGGACTAAGATTAGGGATGGGTACCTTTCACATTGAACCAATACCGTACAAATTCCCAGTACTTGGGAATTGATACTTGTACCAATTTTTGGTACTTCTGTGTTAATAGATGTTAATGTGTTAAATAATACCACATAATTTGTTTTTTTAATAACAGTGGACTGATCATGATAACTGCTACATTCTGGTGTAAGCAAAGCTTGAAGTGGGACCCCAGGATACAGTGACGGCTGGCGAGGTGCAGGTAAACATTCATTTAATAACAAAAAGCAAGGAATGCATCATGGAGGTGCGAAGCACAAACACTAAAAGGTAGAACGAATAAATGCGAATGATCCGGCACCCGTCCTCTGGCAAAAAAAAAGCCTTCCGATTTAAGGTTTGAGTCATGATCACTGATCAGATTTCCTTTCATTTCATTTATTTAATTGGGACAGTGCACATGAATCAAGAATTGAATAAACAGTGTAAACAAATTCCATCGGTGGATCAAAGAGGCGGTTGAAATCAGGAAGCGGGCCCCAAAGACTGTCAACAGGGACGAGGGAGCCTACCAACTATCCCACACCTTGGACACAGTCCTGCAGGGCCGCCCCCGGCCGTTTGGTGGACATCTGGATGACAGGGGGCGCCCCGCCCTACCCCCGACGCACACCAGGTGACACCGCCATCCCACCACCTCAGGTGGGATGGAACAATCCATATAACACGTCACAGATGACGTCACACTAACATCACGTGACACCTCTGAGGAAGGCTGCAGAAGCAAGATAGCCGAAACTTGTCAGGTACAAAACTTTACCTTACTAGCCTATATAAATCAACCATTTATAAAGTGTAAATGTGGTTAGAGTGTCTGCCCTGAGATCGGTAGGTCTTGATTTCAAACCCCGGCCGAGTCATACCAAAGACTATAAAAATGGGACCCATTACCTCCCTGCTTGGCACTCAGCATCAAGGGTTGGAATTGGGGGTTGAATCACCAAAAATGATTCCCGGGCGCGGCCACCACTGCTGGTCTCTGCTCCCCTCACCTCCCGGCGGGTGAACAAGGGGATGGGTCAAATGCAGAGGAAACATTTCACCACACCTAGTGTGTGTGTGTGTGTGTGTGTGTGACAATCATTGGTACTTTAACTTAACTTAAATGCCCCAGACTTAGCAAAAATGCAAATTTTCTGCCGTAGTCCCAAAATGTGTGAGTGTGGCTTAGCGCTCAGCAAGGGAGGTGGCGAAGTGGAGCAGGCACACCAGAAACAGAAATAACCAAAAAGAACGCTATCACGAAAGTTAATACTAAAAGACATGAAGTACAAACCCCCCATGACAGGTCATGATAGAAAATTGAGCTGTCCAGTTGTTGTATCTTGATTTTTTAAAATTAATTTAAAATAATATTTCTGAGGCTCATTTGCAAGGATTATATAGTAAACTTTGCATGCATTTGCAATTCATAAAGTTAAAGTACCAATGATTGTCACACACACACTAGGTGTGGTGAAATTATCCTCTGCATTTGACCCATCACCCTTGATCACCCCCTGGGAGGTGAGGGGAGCAGTGAGCAGCAGCGGTGGCCGCACCCAGGAATCATTTTTGTTGATTTAACCCCCAATTCCAACCCTTGATGCTGAGTGTGGGTCCCATTTTTATAGTTTTTGGTATGACTCGGCCGGGCTTTGAACTCATGACCTACCGATCTCAGGGCGGACAAGGCCACTGATCAGGTGTGTTAGATGGCAGTAGTGTATAGACTTAGTTGTGTTGCCTAGCTTTGCCATGAAGCTGACGAGTCTTATGTTGCGCCCTACAAAGTGTTTGCACCAGAAAGTATTGGGCTTATTACAGACCAGCTGTTTGATTGAAACAGGCATCTTCATCGTAGTTTTCATTACCAAATTTGGAAGTGTTGAAATCCCTACGTAAGATCGCTAATGCTAATCAACAGCATGTTTATGGAAAATCCAAGCATCAAGTTAGCGCATTTTGAAAAAGTGGAGCTTTACTTTAAAATCGAGTGTTTTCTGTTAGGCATACTTTACTTGCTACTTTATAGACAGGCAGTTTGGCTGTGTGCTGCTTAGGTACTTGTTTCCCAGCCAAGTTGTTTGAGTTACTGTTTAGTCTGCAACCTGACGTGACATCACGAGCAGAAAAGGTATCCAAATATGTCACCGTTTGATTTTTCGTGATTTGACGAAATTCGATGGCCGTCTATAAAAGTATCAAATTCGGTACCCATCCTTAGCTAAGATGTGATGTAGACATTCACAGTTACGCTCTGTGGAGAAAAAGTCCTCTCGTATATAAACATCCCTGCTCCAGCAGCTGACGGGAACTGCTTTAACTTCATAAATGAAATTAAAGCAGTTCCCGTCAGTAGTGACTTCAACTACTGGAAATTGAAGTCACCTTCCAGTAGTTTTTTGCCTTCATGGACTTTCTGGCTCTAGTCCTCAACCCAGCTTGACCTGACCGGTAACATCCCAGGGTTGGCTTTCACCAGCTTTAGCAAACCATCGGCAGATAAATATCACTCCTGCAGGGCAAATTCCCTGCCTTGGCTGGATTGTGCAGAAGCTAAAACATTTTAGACCAGGGGTCGGCAGCCCAAAATGTTGAAAGAGCCATATTGGACCAGAAATTTTAAAAAAATCTGTCTGGAGCCGCAAAAAATTAAAAGCCCTCTATCAGTGTTATAATGAAGTCAACACATGATATAAGTGCAACCTGACGTGACATCACGAGCAGCAAAGGTATCCAAATATGTCACCGTTTGATTTTTCGTGATTTGACGAAATTCGATGGCCGTTCCAAGATGGCGGCGCTTCACGGCGGCAGCTTCTTGCAAGTGCTCTTGGAAGTGTAGACCGATTTGGCAAAAATACCCGTCAATTCAGTCAATTTCATGGCTGGCTCACAGCGTGTTCACTCCGTGATCAATTACAACCGACTTACGATTCTGGATGTGGAGAGATCGGGCCCTTTTGGGCTGAAAGATGCGTGTACGGTGGACCTACTCGCTAGCTTGGGAATTCTTTGCGAGCTACATCCAGCAGTGGCCTTTGAAGCAGCGGCGTCCACTACCAGCGGAGACCGTCAACGAAAGAGACGTAAGCGGTGTGCTCGGAAGCAGAAGCGGGGATGTCGGGCGGGGCTAACAACAAAGCTAAAGGCGTTGTTGTTAGCGGGGCTAACGCTAAAGGCTAATCCTCAAAGAAGCGCTAATAAGGAGTCTGTTAAGATAGAACTGGCCAGTGCCAGGCTGGATAATCCCTGCACACATAGCAATTCTCTTAGAATAATATACAACTCACATAATGTTTTTTCTGCGTCAGAGGTGGACATACATTTTACTGAGGTGGCAAACAATTTAAAAATTCCTGTCATATCAATTCCTAGATATGGTCGAAATTATTTAAAGTGCACTACGCATAATAAACGTAACATTATTAATATTGCTACTACGGATACTTTCAACAAAAACTCATCAAAACAGCCCACTACCTATAATATGGGCTTTTTAAACATAAGATCATTGTCTTCCAAAACGTTATTAGTTAATGAAGTCATTAGAGACAACAATCTTGATGTCGTTGGTCTAGCCGAGACCTGGCTCAAGCCAGACGAATTTTTTGCGCTGGGTGAGGCGTCTCCTCCTGGCTATACGGGAACGCATATTGCCCGTCCCATTAAAAGGGGTGGGGGTGTTGCACTAATATACAACAAAAACTTTAGCCTTACCTCGGACCTAAATAACAAATATAACTCGTTTGAGGTGCTTACTTTGAGGTTTGTCACACCGCTGCCTCTGCACCTGGCTGTCATCTACCGCCCCCCAGGGCCCTATTCGGACTTTATCCATGAATTTTCAGAGTTCGTTGCTGATCTAGTGACGCACGCCGACAATATAATCATAATGGGAGACTTTAACATCCATATGAATACCCCATCGGACCCTCCATGCGTGGCGCTCCAGACTATAATTGATAGCTGTGGTCTTACACAAATAATAAATGAACCCACGCATCGCAACGGAAATACGATAGATCTAGTGCTTGTCAGGGGTGTCACCACCTCCAAAGTTACGATACTCCCGTACACTAAAGTAATGTCCGATCATTACCTTATAAAATTCGAAGTTCTGACTCATTGTCAACAAACTAATAATTATAATAATAACTACTATAGCAGCCGCAACATAATGCTGCCACAACGACGACTCTTACTGACTTACTACCTTCGGTAATGGCACCATTCCCAAATTATGTGGGCTCTATTGATAACCTCACTAACAACTTTAACGACGCCCTGCGCGACACCATTGATAGTGTAGCACCGCTAAAGCTAAAAAGGGCCCCTAAAAGGCGTACCCCATGGTTTACAGAAGAAACTAAAGCCCAGAAATTATCATGTAGAAAGCTGGAACGCAAATGGTGTGCGACTAAACTTGAGGTTTTCCATCAAGCATGGAGTGATAGTTTAATAACTTATAAACGCATGCTTACCTCAGCTAAAGCTAAATATTACTCAAATCTCATCCACCTCAACAAAAATTATCCTAAATTTTTGTTTAGTACAGTAGCATCGCTAACCCAACAAGGGACTCCTCCCAGTAGCTCCACCCACTCAGCAGATGACTTTATGAATTTCTTTAATAAGAAAATTGAAGTCATTAGAAAAGAGATTAAAGACAATGCATCTCAGCTACAACTGGGTTCTATTAACACAAATATGACTGTATATACGACGGACATTGCCCTCCAAAATAGTTTCTCTCTCTTTGATGAAATAACATTGGAGGAATTGTTAAAATGTGTAAATGGGACAAAACAAACAACATGTTTACTTGACCCAATTCCTGGGAAACTTATCAAGGAGCTTTTTGTATTATTAGGTCCATCAGTGTTAAATATTATAAACTTATCACTTTCCTCTGGCACTGTTCCCCTAGCATTCAAAAAAGCGGTTATTCATCCTCTACTCAAAAGACCTAACCTCGATCCTGACCTCATGGTAAACTACTGGCTGGTGTCCCACCTTCCGTTTATATCGAAAATCCTCGAAAAAATTGTCGCACAGCAGCTAAATGAACACTTAGCGTCTAACAATCTCTGTGAACCTTTTCAATCCGGTTTCAGGGCAAATCACTCTACGAAGACAGCCCTCGCAAAAATGACTAATGATCTATTGCTAACGATGGATTCTGATGCGTCATCTATGTTGCTGCTTCTTGATCTTAGCGCCGATTTCGATACTGTTGATCATAATATTTTATTAGAGCGTATCAAAACGCGTATTGGGATGACAGACTTAGCCTTGTCTTGGTTTAACTCTTATCTTACTGACAGGATGCAGTGTGTCTCCCATAACAATGTGACCTCGGACTATGTTAAGGTAACGTGCGGAGTTCCCCAGGGTTCGGTTCTTGGCCCTGCACTCTTTAGTATTTACATGCTGCCGCTAGGTGACATCATACGCAAATACGGTGTTAGCTTTCACTGTTATGCTGATGACACCCAACTCTACATGCCCCTAAAGCTGACCAACACGCCGGATTGTAGTCAGCTGGAGGCGTGTCTTAATGAAATTAAACAATGGATGTCCGCTAACTTTTTGCAACTCAACGCTAAGAAAACGGAAATGCTGATTATCGGTCCTGCTCAACACCGACATCTATTTAATAATACCACCTTAACATTTGACAACCAAACAATTAAACAAGGCGACTCTGTAAAGAATCTGGGTATTATCTTCGACCCAACTCTCTCGTTTGAGTCACACATTAAGAGTGTTACTAAAACGGCCTTCTTTCATCTCCGTAATATCGCTAAAATTCGTTCCATTTTGTCCACAAATGATGCTGAGATCATTATCCATGCGTTCGTTACATCTCGTCTCGATTACTGTAACATTTTATTTTCGGGCCTCCCTATGTCTAGCATTAAAAGATTACAGATGGTACAAAATGCGGCTGCTAGACTTTTGACAAAAACAAGAAAGTTTGATCATGTTACGCCTATACTGGCTCACCTGCACTGGCTTCCTGTGCACCTAAGATGCGACTTTAAGGTTTTACTACTTATGTATAAAATACTACACAGTCAAGCTCCTGCCTATCTTGCCGATTGTATTGTACCAAGAAATCTGCGTTCAAAGAACTCCGGCTTATTAGTGATTCCCAGAGCCCAAAAAAAGTCTGCGGGCTATAGAGCGTTTTCTATTCGGGCTCCAATACTATGGAATGCCCTCCCGGTAAAAGTTAGAGATGCTACCTCAGTAGAAGCATTTAAGTCTCATCTTAAAACTCATTTGTATACTCTAGCCTTTAAATAGACTCCCTTTTTAGACCAGTTGATCTGCCGTTTCTTTTCTTTTCTTTTCTTTTCTACTCTGCTCCCAACCCGGGGTGGACCGCTAGCCTGTTCATCGGATGGGGACATCTCTACGCTGCTGACCCGTCTCCGCTCGGGATGGTTCCTGCTGGCCCCACCATGGACTGGACTTTCGCTGATGTGTTGGACTTTCACAATATTATGTCAGACCCACTCGACATCCATTGCTTTCGGTCTCCCCTAGGGTGGGGGGTTACCCACATATGCGGTCATCTCCAAGGTTTCTCATAGTCATTCACATTGACGTCCCACTGGGGTGAGTTTTCCTTGCCCGTATGTGGGCTCTGTACCGAGGATGTCGTTGTGGCTTGTACAGCCCTTTGAGACACTTGTGATTTAGGGCTATATAAATAAACATTGATTGATTGATTGATTGATTGAAGTGTCTATATGCCTGAATAGCACTCTACAAAAGTCAATAACTTCAACAAAACTCACCTTTGTGCATTCACACACAGCATAAAACGTTTGGTGGACAAAATGAGACCCATATTGGACCAGAAATACAAAAAAAAATCTGTCAGGAGCCACAAAACATTAAAAGCCTTCTATATGTCTTATAATGAAGTCAACACATGTTATAAGTGTCTATATTAGCTATATTTGCCTACTAGCATTAGCATCGATTAGCTTGCAGTCATGCACTGACCAAATATGCCTGAATAGCACTCCACAAAAGTCAATAACTTAAAAAAAACAACAACTCACATTTGTGCATTCACACACAGCATAAAACGTTTGGTGGACAAAATGAGACCCATATTGGACCAGAAATACAAAAAAAAATCTGTCTGGAGCCGCAAAAAATTAAAAGCCTACTTTAAGTGTTATAATGAAGTCAACACATGATATAAGTGTCCATATTAGCAATATTGGCCTACTAGCATTAGCATCGATTAGCTTGCAGTCATGCACTGACCAAATATGCCTGAGTAGCACGCCTCAAAAGTCAATAACTTCAACAAAACTCACCTTTGTGCATTCACACACAGCATAAAACGTTTGTTGGACAAAATGAGACAAAGAATGAGTTGCATAAAATATGTCTTCCTCTGACATCGTTGAAGAAAGTTATACATGTAAACAAACTACGGTGAGTTCAAGGACCACCAAAATTAGTAGGACAAAACGGCGCTCCCCAAACACTCTCATCAGAGAATCATAAACAGTGGGATTTCAAACAATTAGGACGATTTGTGTCATGTTGTCCTTCTACAGAAACCCTATTAAAACAAAAATATATTTTTTCCCCCGTCTTTTTCTATTTTCATACATTTTTGAAAAAGCTTCAAGAAGCCACTAGGGTGGTGCTAAAGAGACGCAAGTTGCAGACCCCGTTTTAGAATTTTTTTTTTCCGGCCTCCCATGTTCTTTTGTTGTAGCGATTGTGAGTAAAACAAGAAGACTAAGAACTGAAGTTTAATAATTTATTTTACAAATTGAGCAAGTACAAACATTAGCGATACCAGCTACTGGAGAGAAGGCTATACTTGCTTAAGCCAGGCGCGTTCTCTGAAGATGGTCCCACTTCTCACTTAATTTTGTCCATTCTGCTACCCCTTCCTGCTTTGGCTTTAATCCATCGAAACCGAAAGTTGATTTAAGTGAGTGTGTATGAGCGCGCACGCTCTCAGAATACTTATGTATATATTATCACACAACTCTTATGCTTAAGGGCCGTTGCTATAGTTATTATCAATTGTGCTGAAATTTTATTTTTCTTTGTCTGTGCAAAGCTGGCATTCCCAAAAATTGCAAGCCAGTCTCGTATCAGTGTTTGTTTCCAGAATCGGCCTGCTGACTGCCAAGGCCGAACATCGAGTACCGTGGCGCAGACAGAGCAGAGACAAGGAGATATCACGACTGTCAGCACATTTGCATTTTTGTATAATCACATATTGTGTCTAACTGGAGCTGTCGAGATTACCCCCTTCCCTCAGCAATAGCTTCAGTGATGTAACCAGGGACCTCCCAAATAAATAGAGGAAGCACTTGGGCTGGACTTTTAGAACGTAGTTTGGATCTGTAACTAAAGTGCAGCCCAAAACACGTCTCTCCTCAATTGAGCAAAATTTAACTCTGTCTCCGCATGATTCCTTGCTTCTCGTCTGTTTAATAGATGTCATCAGTGTTTGAACCCGACACACGCACACTTCCATCTCGTACTCAGTACTTCCTCTCACCATCAAAACTTGTATGAGAGTAGGTATTACCATAGCAACAATCATCCCTCAGGCAAAACAAAGTGTCCAAAGAAGGACTCCCTACACCAGGGGTGCTCACACTTTTTCTGCAGGCGAGCTACTTTTCAATTGATCAAGTCGCGGGGATCTACCTCATTCATATATATAATTTATATTTACTTATTTATGAAATATGTTTTTGTTAACAAGTTAAAGGTGTTTAATGATAATGCAAGCATGTTTAACACATACTGTATAGTTAATATTGTTAATAAATTAAATGTGTTTAATGATAATACAAGTTAATATTGTTAACAAGTTAAAGGTGTTTGAAGATAATGCAAGCATGTTTAACACATATAGTTAATATTGTTAACAAGTTAAAGGTGTTTAAAGATAATACAAGCATGTTTAACACATATAGTTAATATTGTTAACAAGTTAAAGGTGTTTAAAGATAATGCAAGCATGTTTAACACATATAGTTAATATTGTTAACAAGTTAAAGGTGTTTAAAGATAATACAAGCATGTTTAACACATATAGATTCCTTTCTTTCATGAAGACAAGAATATAAGTTGGTGTATTACCTGATTCTGATGACTTGCATTGATAGGAATCAGACAGTGGTGCTGATAACGTCCACACTTTCAAATGGAGGAGAAAAAAAGACAGGTACGGCGCCAGAGTCTGTTGAAATAAAAAGTGTTTCTCGCCTTCCTGTCGGTAATTTTTTCTTAATAATGAGCTGGCAGCAGCCAGCGTCATCTCAGAAGACCCTCGGGTGCCGTGAATGTCAATCAAGTGACGAAAGTGACGTCATAGTGAAGATTTATGATCGCTCATTTTTAGGACTATTTTTTTAATGCCTGGCTGGCGATCGACTGACACACCCTCCGCGATCGACCAATAGCTCGCGATCGACGTAATGAGCACCCCTGCCCTACACATTCCATTCCACTTGAGGAAGACATATCCCCAACAGTTTCGACAATCAATGTGACGGTTAATTACGTGGGAAAACGGACCAATTTCTTATGGCAATTTTTGGCCGTATGACAACTGACACAGTATGCAAAAATTAAATAAATAAATAAATCCTACAAAAAGTGGTATGTATTAAAATCAAGGTACAGTACTACTGTCTTTCTGACCCAAACCCAGCACCCACTTTTTAAACAGGCGACAATTAGATGTGACAATTGCTTCCAACTATGGCTGTCAAAGTTAAATCATCAAAAACGAGGTAACACTGATTTCCTGTAACAGAACTATTTTTCATTAACGAGGGTACCAATACAGAGCAAAAATAGACAAAGAAAAGGGCACACTGAATGGCAAGGTTCACCTGCATGTTTGTGTTTAAAAAAGCATAACCTTTAATAAATAAACATTTGCATAAAGCAAACACATTTTCCAGTCCCCCTGTTGATAGTATTAGAAAACTGAAAAATGATCTGTCTAAGGTAGGATTATCAAAGATGAAAAACTTTTATTTGCGATTAATCGCAAATAATTGTGTGTTAACTGTGGACAAAATGCGATTAATCGTGATTGAATATTTTAATGGTAGGAAGAGTGAGGATGTTAAACGTCACACTCTGGTCCCGGAATTGCGGAATAGTATTTTACAAATGTGGTGTCCTGCCTTTTTTAGGGCTGTGATACTCTGATACAAATACTACCAAGTTGCCGGGTTGATCCATCTTCCCAGACTGTGCCGTGACAAGTGAGGAGCTGCACTTGTCCTCCTGGCTTCCCTCAGCCAGGTCGTGGGAAGATGTTTCTGCAGGAAAAACAAAAACAAATAAATAGATCAATTAAAGAAGCAAAGCAAAATAAACTGCAAACCCGTCCCCCGTCACCCTTGGATTCTAAGCCCCGCCCCTTTCCGGTTGCTATTGCCTATTTTTAGCACGGAGACCCTCCATCTCAGAGTGTGTGTCTGTGTGTGAAGTAGCTATAATGGGGTTTAGTCTACCTCGGGGGTGTCCAAAATGCGGCGAGAGGGCCATTTTCAGCTTACATTTGTTTTTTGTTGGCCCATGGCACACTCTAAAAATGCAATTAAACTTGAAAACTGGAAAAAATAAAAATAAAAAATAAAGTAAAAAATTATAATTGTGACAGGAAAAAGTAAAAATGTTAAAACTGCGGCTTTCAAAAAATTTAAATTTAATCGTATGCGATTAATCACAAAAAAATATGTAAATGCATAAATGTTGAATAGTCCCACTATTCATTTTGAACATAAATGCTTCTTTACGTTGACCGTGGATGGTTACCTAAAAGGCGCAGCACGCTGCTTTACGGTCAGTGATCAGGTCAATGCATAAATGGATATTTATGCATTGACACACACATTGACACTTCACCAGCTGATTCTTTGATTTGTTGAGTTTGGCAGTTCAGTGTGTTCATATTTGTTGCCAAACTTTTCCTCAAAATTGTATTTCTTTACAACTAATTCCCAACAGATGATTCCCTTAAGTCACTTTATATGTGAAACGGGTAAAGAAAACCTACTCAACCCCAAATGTAGCCCTTGGGCGACAGAGGCAAGGAAAAAACTCCTTCTAAGAATCTCAACATTTGGTCAAACTCCAATGACTAAAGCAAGTTTATTGATTTTTGAGAAGACGTCAATGGAGATTTGCATTGGGGGCGATTAATGAACGATATTATTTATTTCAGCCAGAATTGAAGGCGTTCCGGAGGAAGTTTCTTCTTGAGTGGGTGTTGAGGTTTGAGGCCTGGCGTTCATGAGGCCGAAGACCAGCAGGAAGATCACAGAGGAGATAATAAAGTAAGTATAGGACTGTGAGAGAGTGAAAAGGGGCTTTTGTTGGTGCAAACACTTACACAGCCTGTGCATGTGTGTGTTATTATAATCAAAACCTCAATCTAGCTCCAAGCTCCGTCCCGCCTCCTCTAGATGGAACACACTTCTAGAATTTAACACCATCTGGCACGGCGCACACTCGCAGGGCCGAAACGCCTCCTCAGCCACATGCCGAGCCCACAAGAATCCCAATTTTAAACCATCATTCACCTACACACACACACACACACACACACACACACACACACACACACACACACACACACACACACACACACACACACACACACACACACACACACACACACACACACACAAGTCAACATGGGAAATAAGACACACACACATTTGAGTTCATGACTTAGGATAAGGGGATTTCCAGCTTGATGCTTCACAGCTGCGAGTCGGCAGCCGGCACACCACCTACCTGACGCCGCACACTGATGACCTCATTAGATGGGGCTGGCTTAAAAACTTATTTTTTTGTTTTTTTTTACCCCTTTTGGCTTTTTCCAGTCGGAGGTCACTACAGCAAGTCAATCACATTTATGATTGTTGGCTTAGGTTTTACACCGGATGCCTATCCTGACACAAGTCAGCCCGGGACTCGAATCCATGGCGTCTGCCATGAAAGGTAGAAGAGTGTATTGTTACACCACCAGGGATACGGCCTTAACCCTTGTGTAATGTTCACATTGTTGTTACTCAGCCAGCGTTTGTGGGTCTGATGGACCCGTTGCATTTGTGGCTTTTAATGTCTCACAATCAAACACTTTTATGTTAAAATACTGAACAGATGTTTACCTTATCCCGAAAAACATCTGTAATGAAGTGCTTCGAGAGGCTGGTTAAAGGAATACATTGTCTCCAGACTTCCCTTCACATTCGACCCATACCAGTTTGCTTATCGCCCTAACCGCTCCACAGAGGACGCCATCTCCTCTGCACTCCACCTGAGCTTAGAACATCTGGAAGGAAAGGACACACATGTGCGGATGTGGTTTCTGGACTTCAGCTCGGCATTCAACACCATCATCCCGCAGCACTTGGTCAGCAAACTGGCCCCCCTTGGATTCAGTACCCCCCTATGCAACTGGCTGCTTGACTTCCTCACAGACAGACCCCAGTCTGTGAGAGTGGGCAACAACACCTCCAGTGCCATCTCCCTGAGCACCGGCTCCCCCCAGGGCTGCGTCCTGAGTCCGCTGCTGTTCACGTTGATGACCCATGACTGCTGCGCCAGGTGCACTACTAACCACATTGTGAAGTACACAACAGTAGTGGGCCTCATCCGTGACAACGACATGGACTACAGGGAGGAGGTGAAACATCTGGTTGACTGGTGCAGAACCAACAACCTGGTCCTGAACGTCGACAAGACCAAGGAGATCATCGTTGACTTCAGGAAGCACCAGTTTAGCCACGCTCCACTCTTCATCAACGGCACAGCGGTGGATATAGTAAGCAGCACCAAGTTCCTGGGGGTGCAGATAACTGACAATATGACCTGGTCCCTACACACCGGAGCTCTTGTAAAAAGAGCTCAGCAGCGCATGCACTTTTTTCGTCAGATGAAAAGAGCACAGCTCTCTCCCCCATACACAGAACATCAATTTCCACACTTCAATTAGCCCCTGGTCCAGTGGACCCGGACATCTTATATGTAATAGAAATGTGTAGGGGGGGTGTATGGTGTGTGTTCATTAAATATGTATTCTGATATATGTTCTTCACAGAAAATGAGCCAAAGCCAGTGAGTCTCAGTTTGAAAAATGTATTAATTGTATCATTTTTCTTTTAATAAAAATCGAAAACGGGTCCCACAGACCCGAACACCACACAAGGGTTAAAATACTGAAGAGATGTTTATTGGGATAAGGTAAACATCTGTTCAGTATTTTAACATAAAAGTGTTTGATTGTGAGGCATTAAAAGCCACTTAAATAGTCCCTCTGATTAGTGCTCGGAAAACAGGTGAGCGTTCCGAGCACCAATCAGAGACAGGTGGAAACAATAAGCACCCATGGTAACTAAAAACAAACAAGGGTGCACAAAAACAGGAACTAAGGGAGTCCAAAACTAACAGAATATAATAAAAACATGATCCGGGCCACGGATCATGACGAACATATAAAGACATCAAATCGTATTATGGTCCCACAACAGAGCACAGATGATAGGTAGGCTCCCGCATGCGCCATCGCTGTGTCTGTTTTACTTCCGGTTCACTAACATAGGAAAAAAACCTATTGCGAGATCTCGCAAAACATCCATGTCCCTTTAGGGGCTCCGTAGCACCCTATCTTGACAAAAAAGAAACGATATGTAGAAATGTTTTTTTTTAATCACTCATCAGAAGAGCTAGTTAATGCCAGTAAACTACTATGGCAGATAACAGCTAACAGACTTCACTGCAATTTACTACATTTCATGAATGATTAGACAACAAATCTACTTTTTGAATTTACATTAGCCATGTTTTGAATGTTGTTATGTTATTTTAAAATCACTCATCATACGAGCTAGCTAATATGGCTGTGGCTAGTAAATGTTAGACTAGCAGCAAATTAATCAGAATTTACTATATTCCATGAATGATTAGACAGGAAATTTACTTTTAGAGTTTCCATTAGCCATGTTTTGAATGTTGTTTTGTCATTTTTAAACCAGTCGTCATACTAGCTTGCTAACGCAGCAATAGCTTATAAACTACGATGTCAGACTAGCAGCAAACATACTTCACTACAATTTAATACATTTTGTTTGATTAGACAGCTAATCTACTTTTTGAATTTTCATTAGCCACGTTTTGAATGTTGTTTTTTTATTTTAAAATCACTCATCATATGAGCTAGCTAGCACAACTGTGGCTAATAAATGTCAGATTAGCAGATTTCACTACAAATGACTACATTTCATGAATGATCAGACAGATAATGTACTTTTACAATTTACCTTAGCCATGTTTTGAATGTTGTTTTGTTATTTTTAAATCACTCATCATACTAGCTTGCTAAAGCGGCAATAGCTTGAAAATGTACAATGTCAGACCAGCAGCAAACAGACTTCACTAAAATGTACTACATTTTACATTATTAAACAGCTAATCTACGTTTAGAATTTTAATGGGCTATGTTTTGAATGTTGTTTTGTTATTATAAAATCACTCATTCAAGCTCGCTAACACGACTGTTGCTTGTAAACGTCAGACCATGAATTGATTAACGTGGACCCCGACTCAAACAAGTTGAAAAACTTATTCGGGTGTTACCATTTAGTGGTCAATTGTACGGAATATGTACTGTACTGTGCAATCTACTAATAAAAGTCTCAATCAATCAATCAATCAAAACCACAGCAAACAGACTTGACTACATTTCACGAATGATTAAACAACTAATATACTTTCAGAATTTACGTTAGCCATGTTTAGAATGTTATTTGTTATTTTAAAATCACTCATCATACGAGCTAGCTAATGCTACTAATGCTGTCAAAAACAGTATTTCAAATTAAAACAAAAATCATCAAACACGGAAGTTTTACACTCAAAGAAAGAACAATCTGTAACTTATTATTTTTTGTTTCAAATCTAGAAGCATAAATCATTGGCATTAGTCGTAATATCAATAGTCATAATTGTGAGGTCACAATTATGAAAAAAATCTAGTTAAATCAACAAATAAAGCATATTTTTATACTGCATAAATAGAGTATGTGTGTGTTTGCGTAAGCTTCTACTCCTGAACCGTAGCCCAAGAAAGGGTGAACATATGTCAAAACATGCTATTATGGCTTCGAAAAATATACCACATGGTGTTATTATACTGTTATTAAACCCCATAAATCGGATTGGCTTGAAATTTCTCACACAGGTATACTAAACACTGAACTAAATGTTCTTTGAGGATATACGTATGTATTATATCTTTGCTATAATTTTTTACCAAACATTTTGCTCAAATAAATGACATTACAGAAATGTCTTCTATTTGAGAAAACACATGCCTCCTTTTTTTTTTTTAATTGGCCTTGAAGTGCTTAGGAAAATCAAGGCCAAGTTCTTTTGACACCAATGACCGCTTCTTTGTTATTATTCCTGTGCAATCTGAACTCTGCTTGTTCCTTGCCAGCAGTCATGTTGCAATTTGCAGTATTGTTTTTGCAGGAGTGCAGCACATGACATCACGAGTCAGATTGATGTTTCACTTTGTTTTCCTACAATAAAAATAGCAGTGTGTTCTTTTTCTCTCTCGCTCATTGTTCTCCGTGCAGAGAAAATGGACTTTGACCTTATGGTCCTTCTTTAAGACCGTAGCAGACATAAAGATGTTTAATATTAGGGATTTTAAAATAAAGTTGAAGGATTGAAGTGAAAATAAATGTGTTGATGGATGATGCTGTAGTGTGCACCAATGAGAGACCTTTGACCTTCCGTGTGTGTGTGTGTATGTGTGTGTGTGTGTGTGGTGCGTTACGCTACGTGCAAGCGGTACTCTTTGAAACATTCTTAGTCGCAGATGAGGCATGACGGGACCCACAACGGAGCAATTTGTTAACCAGTCCTAAATAGAATTTGAAGTATATTTATTTTCCTCCATCCTGCTTTTCAGTTGAGTACTAAAAAGATGTTATTTTACTTTTTTTTTTGGTCAATCTTATAAAGAAATATGAAACAGAGGATAATTTGTGTTATTAATTTATTATTATGACCATTAATATTATCATGACTGTATTTGTTTAGTTTTTATGTTATGAGTGATGTATTATTCAATAAACATGGCATTTTTTTAAATTTTTGATTACTATTTTATTATTAAGTTATGTTTACCATATTCTTTTTAAGTGTGTATTTACTTATAATTAAAGAATGTTAAGTTATAGTATTTATTTTGTAATTATTGTATTGTTTAGTACTTATATATTAATATATACAATATTGTTACTAGTATGTATGTATTTATTTTGTTATTATAAGCTGTTATGTATAAATTGTTTAATTATTGTATTTGATTTATTATTAATATTATTAGGATACATTTGTTAATGATTTCAATAATTATTGCATTGTTTTATTTATGATTACTATTATTATGTTTGTATTTGTTATTTATTTATTATCTGTATCATTATTACTCTACATTTGTATGTAATTATTTTATTCTTTTATCTGTTAAAGTTGGATAAAATAAATATGACCATGTAAACTTAAAACCATACAACAAATGCAATAAAAATCTGTATTCAGTGTTTATTCATGTATTAAAAATACATATTTTTAGACCATCAGAATCAAAGTGGGTAAGATGCAGGGGATGATTATTTTCCAAAAACACATTCAACAGGTCCTACATCAAATCATATCATCAACCTTCTCTCTTTATCTTAAGATCCTTTTTATTAAGTTTGTATTTGTTTTTATTATGCTCTCCGTTGTTGATGTATTTATGCATAATAATATATTTATGTATTATAATACATTATTATTTTAATAATACAAATGGCAATAATGATAACAGCTGGGATAGGCTCCAGCATCCCCCGGGACCCTGAGAGGGACAAGCAGTAGAAAATGGATGGATGGTGTTTCAATGTTTTTAATGTATTTATTTTGCAATATTATACTTATATTAATATAAATATCATTCTAATAATAAGAGTAGCAATAACAATAACAATCATTATTATTATTTGGGTTCATGAAGTTATTATTATAAAGTTTTGTTTATTTGTAATGGTAATTTATTTAACCCGAAAGGGAAAAGCGGTAGGAAATGGATGGATGGATGGAATATGATTAGTAGACATTTTCATGTATTTATTTAATAATTATTGCAAGTTTTATTCATCATTACTATTACCAAGTGTGTATTGATTCATGTATCATCTCATTATTACTCATGTTCATTTTATGTATTTTTTGTGTAATTATTGCATCGTTGTATTTGTTATTAATGTATGAAATAATTATGACCATATACATTTAAAACACTAAAAAAACAATGCAAAGAAAAAATGAAAATGTTATGTTAATTTATGTATTAAAATGTACAATATTTATATGTTGTCCACTGAAATAGGCTCCAGCTTATCCATGGCCCTAATGAGGATAAACAGTATCAAAAATGGATGGATTCTATTATTTGATATAAATTAATTTAATGAGGCACCTAAATAAACACAAATATTCCACAGACAACAGATACAAGTGTATATTTATATCTGCATTCCATATAATATAATTCTGTTTTTCTACTTTCAGGAAGACAAGTGATTGCTTCCATGACGCACGACACACGTGTTGTTGTCCATATGTGTTACTTCTATGCGAGAGGTCAAGGTGGGCAACTTTGAAGTGGGTGGCCCCGTGTTGAGGTCCTGTCAGGCGAAAAAAAAAGGTCAGGGTGCTGGAGGGACGGGGGTGGTGTTAAGGGGAAGGCTGCCCGTCACCCTGCCTGCCGGCATGATTGAAGTCGTCGAAGCTATGTGACTTTTTGACCTTGCGTTCACAAGGCAGACCAATGTTGGACTCGACCGGGAGACGACTCCATGTTATTTACGAACACGGCTGGGACTCAAATAAAAAAATTACGTTGCTTTTACGATAAAAGCCCACCCATCAACTAGCTTATTTTTCCTGTGGACAAAATTCGATAACCATATCTGGGGATTGGTTGGATTTGCATAAATGGCACTTGGAGAGTCTGATTAGAACATACACTATATTGCCAAAAGTATTTGGCCACCCATCCAAATGATCAGAATCAGGTGTCCTAATCACCAGGCCCGGCCACAGGTGTATAAAATCAAGCACTTAGGCATGGAGACTGTTTCGACAAACATTTGTGAAAGAATGAGCCGCTCTCAGGAGCTCAGTGATTTCCAGCATGGAAGTGTCATAGGATGCCACCTGTGCAACAAATCCAGTCGTGGATTTGCCATCTGGCAATCTGATGGACGAGTCTGGGTTTGGAGGTTGCCAGGAGAACGCTACATTTCGGACTGCATTGTGCCGAGTGTGAAATTTGGTGGAGGTGGAATTATGGTGTGGGGTTGTTCTTCAGGAGTTGGGCTTGGCCCCTTAGTTCCAGTGAAAGGAACTTCGAATGCTCCAGGATACCAAAACATGTTGGACAATTCCATGCTCCCAACCGTGTGGGAACAGTTTGGAACGAGGCCCCTTCCTCTTCCAACATGACTGTGCACCAGTGCACAAAGCAAGGTCCATAAAGACATGGATGACAGAGTCTGGTGTGGATGAACTTGACTGGACTGCACAGAGTCCTGACCTCAACTCGATATAACACCATTGGGATGAATTAGAACGGAGATTTGAGAGCCAGGCTTTCTCGACCAACATCAGTGTGTGACCTCACCAATGCGCTTTTGGAAGAATGGTCGAAAATTCCTACAAACACACTCCGCAACCTTGTGGACAGCCTTCCCAGAATAGTTGAAGCTGTAATAGCTGCAAAAGGTGGACCGACATCATATTGAACCCTATGGGTTAGGAATGGAATGGCACTTCAAGTCCATATGTGAGTCAAGGCAGGTGGCCAAATATGTACAGTTAGGTCCATAAATATTTGGACATTGACACAATTTTCAGTATTCCAGCTCTGTACAACACCACAATGGATTTGAAATGAAACAATCAAGATGTGCTTTAAGTGCAGACTTTGAGCTTTAATTTGAGGGTATTTACATCCAAATCAGGTGAACGGTGTAGGAATTACAACACTTTTTATATGTGCCTTCCACTTTTTAATGGACCAAAAGTAATTGGACAATTGGCTACTCAGCTGTTCCATGGCCAAGTGTGTGTTATTCCCTTGTTTTTTTTCATTTATTTCATTTACAAAGAGCAGATAAAATGCCTAGAGTTCATTTCAAGTGTGGTATATTAGTTTGGAATCTGGGAAGGTCATCTCTCAATATGAAGTCCAAAGAGCTGTCACTATCAGTGAAGCAAGCCATCATTAGGCTGAAAAATCAAAACAAAGCCATCAGAGAGATAGCAAAAACATGAGGTGTGGCCAAATCAACTGTTTGGTACATTCTTAAAAAGAGAGAACGCACTGCTGAGCTCAGCAACACCAAAAGACCTGGAAGACCACGGAAAACAAGTGTGGTGGATGACAGACAAATACCTTCCATTGTCAAGAAAAAGCCCTTCACAACAGTTGGCCAGATGAAGAAAACTCTCCAGGAGGTAGATGTATCTGTGTCCAAGTCAACAATTAAGAGAATACTTCACCAGAGGAAATACAGAGGCTTCATCACAAGGTGTAAACCATTGGTGAGCCTCAAAAACAGGAAGGCCAGATTAGAGTTTGCCAAGAAACATGTAAAAGAGCCTGTGCAGTTCTGGAACAACATCTTATGGAAAAATGAGACAAAGATCAACTTGTACCAGAATTATGGAAAGAGAAGAGCATGGAGGAGGGAAGGAACTGCTCAAGATCCAAAGCATAGCACCTCATCAGTGAAGCATGGTGGTGGTAGTGGCATGCATGGCTGCCAGCGGAACTGGATCTCTTATATTTATTGATGATGTGACAGCTGACAAAAGCAACAGAATGAATTCTGAAATGTTTGGGGCAATATTATCTGCTCATATTCAGCCAAATGCTTCAAAACTCATTGGACGGCGCTTCACAGTGCAGATGGACACTGACCCGAAGCATACTGCGAAAGCAACCAAACAGTTTTTTAAGGCAAAGAAGTGGAATGTTCTGCAATGGCCAAGTCAATCACCTGACCTGAATCCCATTGAGCATGAATTTCACCTGCTGAAGACAAAACTGAAGGGGAAATGCCCAAAGAACAAGCAGGAATTGAAGACCGCTGCAACAGAGGCCCGGCAGAGCATCACCAGGGATCAAACCTAGCGTCTGCTGATGTCTATGGGTTCCACACTTCAGGCTGTCATTGACTGCAAAGGATTTGCAACAAAGTATTAAAAAGTGACAATTTGATTTATGATTATGTTAGTTTGTCCAATTACTTTTGGTCCCTTAAAAAGTGGAAGGCACATATAAAATGTGTTGTAATTCCTACACCGTTCACCTGATTTGGATGTAAATACCCTCAAATTAAAGCTCAAAGTCTGCACTTAAAGCACATCTTGATTGTTTCATTTCAAATCCATTGTGGTGTTGTACAGAGCTGGAATACTGAAAATTGTGTCAATGTCCAAATATTTATGGACCTAACTGTATGTCCATGTGTAACGGGGCCCAGCCAGTGTACGTTGGTAACCCGCACTTTCTGACGACTTCAAGAGCCTTTTAGCCTTTTAGCTCGGTGGTCAGCATGCTCGCCTCTCAAGCTGACGACCAGGGTTTGCGTCCCCGTGTGAAATGGATTGATTGATTGATTGACATTTTTATTAGTACATTGCAAAGGAAGAGAATACATTTTATGAAACAGTACAGTTTACACAATTCCTTACAATTGACCACTAAATGGTAACACCCGAATAAGTTTTTCAACTTGTTTAAGTCGGCGTCCACGTTAATGGGGGCCGAACCACCTGGGTTACACATGTTATCCCAGCAGGCACAAGACATTAAAAGTTTTTAGTGTTTAGAAGTTATTGAATTATGTCCTGACGTTGAGCAACTTGAACATAACATGGAAACAACATACTTTTTGACAACGTTTAATCAATGTTGGGTCTTGACGCTGATTAACCATTGAACTCTGGTCATTTCCCAACCAACAGCATATATCTAACATTAGACACCAACATTGTCTTAATTTACAAATACAACTATTTTACAACATTGTATCAATGTTTTGTGCCTACTGGGATGGTACTACATAAATGTCCATTGGTAGAACCATTGCCGATGCATCCCATGGATTTCTTCACTTACCAACCTGGATGGAAACGTGACACCCACAGAACCACAGCTGATCTGCTTATAAAAGCTGCAAGAGCTCATGAGCTCAGTGGAAACTTGGAAAATGTACTTTTCAAAGGGAGTTTGATTTCATCCCGCAGGTATTTGAAAAAAACAACCTTCTTCAGTCTGAAAAACCTTCCATTGTGTGACATCCAAAGGGGACTGTTTTTTGTTTCTTGAACCCTCCTAAGATCTGCAGTAGAAAAGTGAAGCACAAGTAGTGACATGGTTCTGATTAAACCTTGTAAGGTAGAACGTGGAGGATTGCCAAAGGGTTTTCACAGTCTTCATTCCGGCTGTCACTCAGCATTTAATCTGCACATGTTTTACACAAAAGACACTGAATGAGAAAAACAGAACCGCTGCGGGAAACTGTACCCACACAATCAAAAACAGGGGTATAGAGGGGACGTTTTAGAGCTTGCGATGACAGATGTTCAAGGTAGAAAATGACCCCTGTAGAGATTTTCAAATAGATATATAGTTTTCTTTCAGTGCAGGTGGTTTTTCAATCCTGGTTCTGTAAACTGATCTTTTCTACCAGGTGTGTTGAAATGGGGAAGTCGGTCATCCATGCAGGGAAGGAACACTAACTCCCTTTTTGTTATAGTATATCTTCTCTAGAGGCATTACTATAAAAGGTGACCTTGGATGTACTGAAAAGGTCCCTCTAATGCTGACAACATTGGCACTTGTGTCATAGTTCTGGACCTAAAAATTATGTCTACCAGTGTTGTCCCAATACAAATATTTTGGTACCCGTACCAAAATGTATTTCGATACTTTTCGGTACTTTTCGGTACTTTTCGGTACTTTTCTAAATAAAGGGGACCACAAAAATGGCATTATTGGCTTTATTTTAACAAAAAATCTTAGGGTACACTAACCATATGTTTCTTATTGCAAGTTTGTCCTTAAATAAAATAGTGAACATACAAGACAACTTGTCTTTTATTAGTAAGTAAGCAAACAAAGGCTCCTAATTTAGCTGCTGACATATGCAGTAACATATTGTGTCATTTATCATTCTATTATTTTGTCAACATTATTATAAGGACAAGTGGTAGAAAATGAATTATTGATCTACTTGTTCATTTACTGTTAATATCTGCTTACCTTCTCTTTTAACATGTTCTATTTACACTTCTGTTAAAATGTAATAATCACTTATTCTTCTGTTGTTTGGATGCTTTACATTAGTTTTGGTTAATACCACAAATTTGGGTATAGATCCGATACCAAGTAGTTACAGGATCATACAATGGTCATAATTTAACTCCTCATGTGTCCAGACACATATTTTCTGAGTTTATAAACGTAATATAAATTTTTAAAAAAAACAAAGAAGATTTTGTGATGCTAAAAAATATTGATGTAATCATAGTAGTATCGACTGGATACGCTCCTGTACTTGGTATCATTACAGTGGATGTTAGGTGAAGATCCACCAATGGCGTTTGTTTACATTGTGACGCCGGTGAGCTACGGTGTGTAAGGAAGCATATTTGGCTATTCCTCGTCCTGCAGGCACGATACTTGTAAGAAACTTACTTTATTTGTCGCCATGGAGGCGAGGATTAGTGATCTAGAAGTAGCTAAAACACTGCAGACTGCCGATGGACTTTAGCCGCTAGCTAGCTAGCCATGTCTTAAAGCACCTCTTCCTGAGGGTGTTTCAGTGTTATAACTTCACCTTTATTGTTAGTTTTTAAGCCAAAGTGCGTCCGTTCTCTTTTTTCTGTCTACATAGTGTCTGTTTGTAAGTACTCCGTGATTGTGCGCTGCCGAAATTGCTCGACTGCTCATAAACCAGCAATGACACGACGTGACGATGACTTGGTTGCCAAGGAGTGAGGGAGCGGTACTTTTCAGAGGCGGTATAGTACCGAAAATGATTCATTAGTATCGCGGTACTATACTAATACCGGTATACCATACAACCCTAATGTCTACAGTTAAAAATCTCTCCAAAATATACAGAGAAGTGATTTTAGGCCTGTGTTGCATTGAGTATCAGCACATTTTGGAAGGCCCACTTTTAGCTCTGAAATGTGTGCCTGCTGATGTCACTTACAGAAGACTGGTGGCAATTTTATATTGCGCCTGATTTACTAAAGGTTTGCCAATACGAAAACATGTGAAAATCTGATAGCACACGCAAAGCTGATCTACTAAAAGTGTGCAGAGTGGATTGCGTCTGTTAAGTGAGCAAAATAAGGCGTGCAATCCATTTTGCGTCTCTGTCTTCATCAATATGCAAAATATTTGCTGGTCATCAGAACGACAACAATACTGGGAGGATAAGATGGAAATATCATTATTTAGAACGCACAATGTGATTTATCAACGCTCATCAGCGTTTTGCGAGCACTAGTTTGCTTTTATTAAGAACGTGTCAGAAGGACGTGCAAACTGGCAGTTTCGCACACGGCTGCAGGATCGGTGCTCCCGCAGACGTGTCCTACTTGTGTGTGTCAACATTTTGGACGGTCAGAAATAAGAAAATATTGGAGAAATCGTCGATTCAGCAACATCATTTTAAAATTTTAGAGCTGCTAGAGCAGTGTTTTTCAACCTTTTTTGAGGCAAGGCACATTTTTGTCATAAAAAAAATCCGGAGGCACACCACCAGCAGAAAATGTTAAAAAATGTAACTCCACCAGGTCGTCGTGCCTTATTTTGAGAGTGTTGGTGTCTTCCTGTGTGTAGTGCTTTAGTTCTTGTCTTGCGCTGTTATTTTGGTGGCCCTTCCTGTTTTGTCTGTGTTTTCCTGTAGCAGCTTCATGTCTTCCTTTAAACGCTATTCGCGCACCTGCTTTGTGTTAGCAAGCAAGGCTATTTACGTTGTTGCTATCCTTCTTTGTGTGGACATTGTTGATTGTCATGTCACGTACGGATGTACTTTGTGGACGCCGTAAGTTTTTGCTGTCGTCCAGCATTCTGTCTCTGTTTACTTTGTAGCCAGTTCAGTTTGACTTTGGTTTTTTATAGCGTTTTCCTTTCCCTTTCGTTCATTTTGGGTTTAAGCATTACATATATTTTTTACCTTCACACTGCCACCCACTGTGGTCTACATATCAGCATCCCAACAAACCATCCCTGTCTCACCCGACACATTCCGACTCTTACAAAGCAATGCTGCCACCTACTGACATGGAGTATTACGTGGTTACCCTGCCGAGTTTTACACAGCACAGACACTAAGCAACGGCACATTATTGGCAGATTATAATTATTGATTTGCAAAAAATATTTTTGGGATAAATTAGGTGGAGTTGCATAATTTCCCACGGCACACCTGACAATATCGTGGTTGAAAAACTGATTCAAACAAATTAAATTGATGGGTTTTGGTGTCCGTTTTTTGGTGTCTATACCATCCTTTTTGGGCGGTATAGCTCGGTTGGTAGAGCGGCCGTGCCAGCAACTTGAGGGTTGCAGGTTCGATCCCCGCTTCCGCCATCCTAGTCACTGCCGTTGTGTCCTTGGGCAAGACACTTTACCCACGTGCTCCCAGTGCCACCCACACTGGTTTAAATGTAACTTAGATATTGGGTTTCACAATGTAAAGCGCTTTGAGTCACTTGAGAAAAAGTGCTATATAAATGTAATTCACTTCACAATTCACTTCACTTTAGTGTTTTTTTAAATGACGTACGTGTTTTTCCACATTTATATTAATAAAATAGTTCTGATATGAAAAAAACTTATTTAAGTATGCATTTTTTGCATCTAGTGCAGAGTAAGTGCAGTCTCTCTCCAATGACTGCACTCCCCCCCCCCCCCCCAAAAAATCAAATAAAAAGAGGTTTCTGTTTTGATCCTTTGCCCGGATCATGTTTTGTTCAGTTAGTTTGACCCCTTTAGTTCTGTTTTCAGCACCCCTGAGTTTGTGTTTTGGTTGCCATGGGTGCTGATTAGTTTCACCTGCCTCTGATTAGTGTTCGGGACTCTCAACTGCTCCTGGGCACTAATGAAAGAGCTACTTATTCCTGTTTTTCGCCACACTCAGTCTGACTACGCAACAAGTCCGCATATGGAAGGTACTTTTCCTTGTTGATGTCTCAAGAAGGGTACCAATACAAGAAGACACACACACACACACACACACACACACACACACACACACACACACACACACACACACACACACACACACACACACACACACACACACACACACACACACCCACACACACACCCACACCCACACACACACACACACACACACACACACGCACACACCAACTACAATCGTAACCCAAGAACCATTAAAACATATCTACTAAATACATCAGAAGTTAATCACAAGTTACTCAATACTTGAGTAGTTTTTTTGCGTAATACTGACTTACGCTTACTCAAATAACTATTTTGATGACTACATTTTATTTTTACTTGAGTCATTTTATTCTAAAGTAACGGTACTCTTACTTCGAAACAATTTTTGGGTACTCTGCCCACCTCTGGTTATGGAGTTGGCTTTTGGCATGTTAAAGGGGAACTGCACTTTTTTCTGGAATTTTGCCTATCGTTCACAATCATTATGAAAGACATATAAAGCCCTTAAAAAAACATCCAAACACCTCCATTAAGATTTTATATACATGATGTAAGTAATTTAGTAACGTGGAAGTATATAATAACATTTAATATTTACGTATATTGATAATTTTAAGCATACGCGTCACACTCAAAACACGCAAAACACATCAAAATGTTTGCTTTTTTATTTTTTTAGTCACTGATTATTACTCACTGCAGACTTTATGAAAGCCAAAAAACATAATAAAACATCACTTACTGTATAAGGTCTGCTGTCTCTAGAATGCCGACTGATAGGATGTTCCTTTAGATGAAGAATGTCTTATAATCCTCACGGAGAAACGAGGGGATTGGGAGAAGGTTTTTTTTTTCTGTCGTTCTCGCCATTTTTGGGTCCTAAATGGATGTCAAAGTGTACCAACTTGTCGGAATACATCCTCAGACTTCTTCTGTGCAGGTGAGATGCATGATTTACGATCTAGAATAAACTTACAAGGAGCAAGGAAGCAAGAGAGCAGCAGACCACTCCATGATGTCAACATGGGGACACATAGAATGGATCACTTTGCCGCTATAAATAGTTTGTCTGCGATAGCGCTTATAATAACAATATCACTAATACTTGGTTAATATTCAAGTCACGAAATGTAAATTGAGTGTTGTTGGTGCTTTTTAAATGGTTATTTATAGGATTTTATGGGCGAAATAGTAAAGCTCCCACTGTAAGCAAACTTTTATTTACTTTTATTTACAAGTTAGAGTGCATTAAAAAAAATCCATCCGTCGTCATGTCTTTCATAATGATTGTGAATGGTAGGCAAAATTCCACAAAATTCCCCTTTAAGGTTGGCAATAAAGTTTAAAAAGAGCGTCAAACTGTGTGTGCTTCTGTCGAGGCCACTGAAAATGAATGAACACACTATCATTATCTAAAAAATGTGTAAAAATATCAAGATAATTGTGTCTTGACCACAGTCAAACATTGTCCGGGGCTGCATGAGTGCTGCCGGCACCGGGGCACTTGCGGTTCAACGAGAATTCCAACACGCACTATAACCCCACCTCCCTAGGGAAACTGGTTGTCCAACACAATGACGAGTCCAAACACACCTCCAAGATGACATGTGGGAAATTCCAGCTCCAACGTGCAGCTCTGAAGCACCTGTGCATGCCCAAGAGGATCAAAGCAGCGCTAGATAACAATGGTGCTACCAATTTAGAACTCTTCCCTGTGAGGTGTACTTACTTTTACTGACAAAAATGGCTTTTTGGATTGTAACTTAATACTACTGTACAAGCTGTGCAGTGACTACTCTAAGTCATATCCAATTTAATGTAATGCCCCTTAACAAAATACTTACTGGCCTCGTTTACACTGCGCACCAAATATGATTTTTTTTTGCCCTCAAGTGACACAGATGGGATTTTTTTTTTTGCCAGTCTAAACACTCCAAAGTGCTTCAAATCGGATATTTTCGCATCAGATTCAGGCCACATCAGAAGGTAGTCCAAATCCGACTGTAATTTGATCTTTTTAAATGTGACTTCAGTTCAAACGCAATGCGACTCGACCCGTATGTGACTTTTTCGTCAGCTTTTGGGCGAGGTACGTCATTCGTGTGCTCGGGGAAAGATGCGACCCGCCAGCCGAAGTGGATACTTCATCACAACAACAAAGTATTTTTCCAGAGGCCGAATTTTCGGTGCATCACAAGTCAATAGTACGCAAATAATACTTGTATAGCGCTTTTCTACCTTTAAGGTACTCAAAGCGCTTTGACACTGTTTCCACATTCACCCATTCGAACTAGAGTGCGCCTGGAAGAGTGGCAGCACATCACAGTAGCTCCTTTGAATTCCTTTCATTTTACTTTATTTTTGGTATTATTCTTAACTTTTCTTGCCTTTTTTTTTATCTCTTACCTTCCATAAACCACTAATTATGGTTCTTGGGCGCTTTTGTGTGTTTTCGTTACTTTTCTTTTTCTTTTCGGGCCGTTTTGTGTTTGGCTTAGATCAGCGGAGCAGTAGACCTTTTGTTTACACCCACGAGGAGCTGTTTGCGCTCTCCTTACCAGCGCTATGGGGAACGCGGCCGGACCTTCCCGCGGAAGTACGGAAAAAGCGCAGGGGACGCCGTGCCGGCATAAAGATGAAAGAGCGCAGAAGGAAATTTAAGCCTGCAATCCCCTCGGTCCTCATGGGGAACGTGCGGTCTTTGGCGAACAAAATGGACGAATTGTTTGGGCTCGTCCGAACTCAAAAGGAGTACGCCGTGTGCAGCATCATGTGCTTTACGGAGACTTGGCTACACGCGGACTTCCCGGACCACAGCGCGTCTCTACCCGGCTTCACAACCTCACGGGCGGATAGAAGCACACCTGAGCGGTAAGAAAAAAGGCGGAGGGATTGCCATCTTTGTGAACGAGAGGTGGTGTAATCCTGCTCATATTACTGTAAAGGAGTGTGTTTGTACGCCGGACATTGAACTTCTGGCTGTTGGAATTCGGCCATATTATTTGCCAAGGGAATTTACTTCTGTAATCTTCATTGGAGTGTATGTTCCTCCTTCTGCTGACGAAACTGCTGCTTGTGACATCATTCACGCCGCTGTTGCTAAGCAACAGACCAAACATCCCGATGCCCTCATTCTCATTTCGGGTGACTTTAATCATGTTTCATGACTGTATTTTACCCACTTTCCATCAATATGTACACTGCGCAACACGGGAAAATAAAACTCTGGACCTACTGTATGCTAATTCAAAAGATGCATACAGCGCCACTGCCCTGCCCCCCCTGGGACGGTCTGATCACAATCTGGTGCTTTTAACACCTCATTACGTTCCTGCTGTGAGGAGGCAGCCCATCTAAACTAAATCTGTGCAAATGAGAAGTATTGAGGCAGGCATAGCCTTACAAGACTGCTTTGAGACTACAGACTGGGAAGTACTCTGTAAGCCTCACGGGACAGATATCAACAAAATCACAGACTGCATCACTGACTACATAAATTTCTGTGAGGACTCCATCATCCCGACAAAAACTGTCCACTGTTACCCAAATAACAAGCCCTGGATCACCAGCCAGCTAAAGGTGCTGCTAAATAAAAAGAAGCGAGCCTTCAGATCCGGTGATCGGGACGAGTTGAAGAGGATTCAGTGGCAGCTCAGAGTTAATCTTCAAGAAGGGAAAGATGCCTATAGAAGGAAGCTTGAAGCTAAACTCCAACAAAACAACACTCGTGAGGTTTGGAAGGGTATGAAGGCCATTACAGGCTTCAACAATAAAGCCAAACTGCTGGATGGGGGTGCAGATAGAGCCAACGAGCTGAATTTGTTTTTCAACAGATTTAGCAACGCACCCCTTACTGGCCCTCCCCCCACTACTCCTGTTCTCACACATCCACCTCCCCCTCCTTCTCTTTTACCTGCCACAGCCGTTTTTTTCCCCCCTCTCCCCTCCCCCACTTCCACCCCCACTGAGAAAGCCAGCCCGGTGTGTCTGACACCTGGACTTGTAAGACGGGAGCTGGAGAGAGTCAATCCAGCTAAGTCAGCAGGCCCTGACCGAGTCAACCCCTGGGTCCTGAAGACTTGCGCTGCTCAGCTAACTGGGATCCTGCACTCCATCTTCAACCTGAGTCTGAAGCTAGAACGGATACCAGTGCTATGGAAAACATCCTGCATAGTGCCGGCGCCCAAGAAGCCCATCCCATCGAGCTCAAATGACTTCAGACCTGTAGCCCTGACGTCCCAGGTCATGAAGGTCCTCGAGAGACTTGTGCTGGATCAGCTGAGGCCACTGGTGGCTCCTTCCCTGGATCCTCTACAGTTTGCATATCAGCCCCATGTAGGAGTGGACGATGCTGTTATCTACCTGCTGCATCATGCTCACTCTCACCTGGATGGTGGGAAGGGCACTGTGAGGATCATGTTTTTTGATTTCTCCAGTGCCTTTAACACCATTCAGCCAATTCTGATGAGTGACAAGTTGCTCAGGGTGGGTGTCAGTTCATCCATTGTCTCCTGGATCACTGATTACTTGTCTGACAGACCCCAGTTTGTGCGACTGGGGAGCTCCGTGTCGGATACTGTGGTCAGTGGTGTAGGTGCTCCACAGGGGACCGTCCTGTCTCCTTTCCTGTTCACCCTGTACACCTCAGACTTCCAGTATAGTTCCAGGTCCTGCCACCTGCAGAAATACTCTGACGACTCTGCTGTGGTCGGGTATATCGGAGAGGGACGGGAATTGGAGTACAGGACACTGATCGCTGACTTTGTGGAGTGGTCTCAGGCGAACCATCTGGTCCTTAATGTGGACAAGACCAAGGAGCTGGTCATCGACTTCAGGAAGAGAGTGACCCCGGTGGAGCCCATCAAGATCCAGGGCCGGGAGGTGGCAGTAGTGGAGCAGTACAAGTACCTGGGAGTCCACTTGAACAGCAGACTGGACTGGAAGGACAACAGCAAAGCTGTTTACAAGAAGGGCATGAGCAGACTCTTTTTCCTGAGGAAGCTTAGGTCATTCAATGTGTGCAGCAAGCTGTTGGAGATATTTTATCAGTCTGTTGTGGCCAGTGCACTGTACTTTGCAGTGGTTGGTTGGGGGAGCAGCACCAGCAAAAGGGACTCAAACCGGATTGATAATCTGATCCGGAAAGCCGGCCAAACTATTGGCACGCAATTGGAGGCGTTTGTGTCAGTGAGGGACAGGAGGTCACTGGACAAACTGCTGGCCATCATGGACAATCCTGCCCATCCACTCCACTTGACAATTAAGGGACAGCGGAGTTCATACTCCAACAGGCTCCTTCAACTTCCTTCCCGCACTGTGCGATTCAAGAACTCCTTCATTCCACACTACATCCAGCTGTATAATCACTCGCCATACAGCAATAGATGACATCTGCCTATTACCTGACACCTGCCATGTTAGCTACTTCTCTTTGTTTATAATGTCTATTTTCTATTTCCTGCTGGACCTACTCTCTATTTTATGCTGCTGCTGTCATATAGACTGTATGTACTGTAATATTGTACATGGTCATTGGTTTATATTGTATATATGTTATATACATAATATAATATATCTGTATATAAATTACTCTGTACACATATTATGTGTATATTCGTATATATGTTAGATTTTTTTATAGCTATATTAGTCTATTTATACCTGCATTGTCCTTTCCATCATTGTAACTGAGCTACTGTGTTGAACAATTTCCCTTGTGGATCATTAAAGTTTGTCTAAGTCTAAGTCTAAGTTCACACACACATTAACACACTGATGGCGGGAGCTGCCATGCAAGGTGCTAACCACAACCCATCAGGAGCAAGGGTGAAGTGTCTTGCTCAAGGACACAACGGACGTGACTAAGATGGTAGAAGGTTGGGATTGAGCCAGGAACCCTCAGGTTGCTGGCACGGCCACTCTCTCAACCACGCCACGTATATTCATATAATGCGATATGAATATATATTTTGATTCTGAAGAAATAGCTATTGTTGAAGGATCGTATTTGCTTACATGCTCCAGCCACCCCCATGACTCTGAGAGGGAAAAGTGCTAGAAAATGGATGGATGGATGGATGTTACGCACATTGTATAAGTTGTTTACGTAAGTGAGTTGAAATAGATAGATAGATAATACTTTATTGATTCCTTCAAAAACAAAGCTAATGTAGATCAACACTGATGTCCTTGTTTCCTTTACCAAAGAGCCATAAAAAGATTAGAAGTAGAGATGTCCGATAATATCGAACTGCCGATATTATCGGCCGATAAATGCTTTAAAATGTAATATCGGAAATTATCGGTATCGGTTTCAAAAAGTAAATTGTATGACTTTTTAAAACGTCGCTGTACAGAGTGGTACACGGACGTAGGGAGAAGTACAGAGCGCCGATAATCTTAAAGGCACTGCCTTTGCGTGCCGGCCCAATTACATAATATCTACGATTTTTCACACACACAAGTGAATGCAAGTCATACTTGGTCACCCAGCCATACAGGTCACACTGAGGGTGGCCGTATAAACAACTTTAACACTGTTACAAATATGCGCCACACTGTGAACCCACACCAAACAAGAATGACAAACACATTTCGGAAGAACATCCGCACCATAACACAACATAAACACAACAGAACAAATACCCAGAACCCCTTGCAGCACTAACTCTTCCGGGATGCTACAGTACACCCCCCTGTACCTCCTACCCTCCCACCTCAACCCCTCCCCCCCAACCCCGCCCACCTCAACCTCCTCATGCTCTCTCAGGGAGAGCATGTCCCAAATTCCAAGCTGCTGTTTTGAGGCATGTTAAAAAAAATTATGCACTTTGTGACTTCAATAATAAATATGGCAGTGCCATGTTGGCATTTTTTTCCATAACTTGAGTTGATTTATTTTGGAAAACCTTGTTACATTGTTTAATGCATCGAGTGGGGCGTCACAACAAAATTAGGCATAATAATGTGTTAATTCCACAACTGTATATATCGGTATCGGTTGATATCGGAATCGGTAATCAAGAGTTAGACAATTTCGGAATATCGGATATCTGCAAAAAAGCCATTATCGGACATTTCTAATTAGAAGCCTGCCAAATATATTATACTATATATATGCATTCATCCATTATATTATTTAAATTTATTTTCACATAAAAAAAACCACTCATTTTTATTTATTTTATTTTGTAGTAGTAGCGACTTTCTTGTTCATTTACGGAATCCAGTCAACTTCCTTTCTTTTAAGTTGTTCAAACTGTGCATGCAAGTAACGTTGAGACCACATTGGGGCCACATTGGGGCCTGTGTGTGTTTTTGCCGGTGTCTGATAACGATCACATTTTACTAGCAGAGTAAACAACAGGCTGAAAAAAAATAAAATTTCGAAAAAATCACATTTGGGCCACTTTGGCCTGCAGTGTAAACATAGTCATTGTCACTTTAGTGAGATGCTGTGTTCGTAGAAATTCTTCCTGCTTTTTTAAAGAAACTTCCTCAACCTGAGGTAGGTAGAGAAGCCAAAAACTGTATTCAAGTAGTCATGCAGATATTTAGTTGAGTAAGACTGAGTATTCAGTGAGAATTTACTCAAGTACTAGGTTTGTACGGTATACCGGTATTAGTATTAGTATTGTCAGAATAATTGTATCTAAGTTATCACAAAATTTTGTGTTGCCATGAGTTCCCGGCGAGAAGACAAAAGCTGTCTGTGATCCTACCAAGCAGAAGGCTTGTAAAACTCCACTGTGTAGGATGGGAAGCAACATGAAAGTGTTCTGTTTCTTTCATGTATTGTAATCAACAGAAAGATATTGTCTTGACCCACGTTCTACAAAGCGAAGAGGAAGCAGGACCTGACTCCCCTACAGGGACCTCTTCTTTGAACTGTTTTACGACCTTTTCTGTGAACTGTTTACGACCTTTTCTTTGAACTGTTCTGTAACCAAAGGCGATGGCTGTTTACGACCCCCGTCCCTTAGAAACAGCTGTTGCCACGTAATCAGGGAAAGTCCAAATAAAAGAGGAGGCGTACAATCTTTCGTCAGGGGCGCGGGACGACACTGTGCAAGGGTACAGTGTCTACGCGTCTCTCCTCAATTGAGCCAAATTTAATTCTGTCTCTGTTTAATTCCTTGCTTCTTGTCTTGTTTAAAAGATGTCATCAGTGTTTGAACCTGACAAGTATAGTACCACGATACTAATGAATCATATTCGTTACTATACCGCCTCTGAAAGGTACCGGTAGAACATGTTAAAAGAGAAAGTAAGCAGATATAAACAGTCAATGAACAGGTAGATTAATAATTCATTTTCTACCACTTTTGACAAAATAATAGAATGATAAATGACACAATATGTTACTGCATACATCAGCAGACTAAATTAGGAGCCTTTGTTTGCTTACTTACTACTAAAAGACAAGTTATCTAGTGTGTTCACTATTTTATTTAAGGACAAACTTGCAATAAGAAACATGTTTAATGTACCCCAAGATTTTTTTGTTAAAATAAAGCCAATAATGCAATTTTTTGTGGTCCCCTTTATTTAGAAAAGTACCAAAAAGTACCGAAAAGTATCGAAATAATTTTGGTATCGGTAGGGGTACCAAAATATTGGTATCGGGCCAACACTATTAAGTACTGAGTAAGTATCATAAGTCACTTGTTTATTTATACACTTACTCTACAACCGTAGTTGGTGTGTGTGTGTGCATGTGTGTGAGAGAGAGATAGAGAGACACTACTACGGCATGCACCACAAAAGATACATATTTTACTTATAAATGATAATAATGATAAATGGGTTATACTTGTATAGCGCTTTTATACCTTCAAGGTACTCAAAGCGCCTTGACAGTATTTCCACATTCACCCATTCACACACACATTCACACACTGATGGAGGGAGCTGCCATGCAAGGCGCTAACCAGCACCCATCAGGAGCAAAGGTGAAGTGTCTTGCTCAAGGACACAACGGACGTGACTAGGATGGTAGAAGGTGGGGATTGAACCCCAGTAACCAGCAACCCCCCGATTGCTGGCACGGCCACTCTACCAACTTCGCCACGCCGTCCACTTATGACACTTATGACATCATAACATCGATAATGTTAGCATACGTGCATGTAAAGCATTAAAAACATCTACCTACAACTTACATGTTTTCTCTAGTTGGAAGTGGAATTCTTATAGGCTGAAATGTGAATATTTCCACTGCCACAAATGACATAAATGTTCTATTTTGTACTTTGTAAGGTAAACATCGCCCCGTCTCACGTCATGTCACTTTTTACAGCGTGTAGTTTTAGTGCGGTCATGTGACTACCTGGCCCGGTGTGATCGGTCAAATGGAGTCAAAAGTCACTACCCAGCAGGCATATGACATTAAAACAACGTTAAGAACTTGTTGAATTAGGTCCTGACATTGAGCAACTCAAACCTAACGTTGAAACAACATGCTCTTTGGTGACATTTAGCCAATGTTGGGTTCTGACGTCGATTTGACCATTGAAATTTGGTCATTTCCCAACCAACAACGTGGATCCAACGTTGGACATCAACATTGTCTCAATTTACGAATACAACTATTTTGCAACGTTGTTTCAAAGTTAGCTTTAAAGGACATACTGTATCAATGTCTTGTGCTTGCTGGCCAGTGCTTACGTTGGATTGTTGAAACAGAGTCATGTGACACTGGAAGAAGTCTCTCGAACGAGCCAAATTCATGTTTTTTGCAAGCAATAATCAATAGATTATAAATAAATTAAATGATAATGTAGTGTTTTAAAGGAAACTCAATTCAACAGAGTAAAAGTAGCTTTCTTATTCACAAAAATACTCAAATAAAAGTAAAAAGTATGTTTTATTCAAACTATTCTGATAAGTGCAATTCATCCAAGAAGTTACTTGAGTAAATGTAACAAAGTAAGTGTAGCAAACCCACCTCTGTTTACAAATGTTGGCACTAATTATAGGAGATTCTTTTCTGCAATTGTCAACAAGTTTCTTCATATCAAATGGAATCCACTTCCCGTTCAACTACACCAAGTTCTTTCCATCACGCTCAAGAGTTATGCACCTCACAAAATATGCAAAATGACATAGTAACTCACGTATAAGCTAATAAATATAAATCTGATTAGGGTTTTAAGGGGGTGAATCTGTTTTAAGCTTATTTTTTCAGGAAGTGTCCCAAATTTTCCAATGTTGACAATTATGTTCGTCACACAATGTTGGCTAAGAAAACTGGCACCTAAACACGTTTGGTTAGGTTTTTTTATCTGTCGAAACTCCTCTGGATTACTTCTTAAGGTATTTGCACACACTCACACACACACACACACACACACACACACACACACACACACACACACACACACACACACACACACACACACACACACACACACACACACACACACACACACGCACACACACACACACACACACACACACCCAAACACACACACACATTCTTGTATGAGTTACCTTTTTGAGACCTCCGAAAAATGCCTACCTCTTCAGGACCACCCTTTCGAAATATATAAAGATTTGTATTTACAACATTAATAATATATACAAGATCTGATAGCTCAGTTACAGCTCATGTTATTCTATTCTATGTTATGTGTTGTAAAAGTTGCTTCCTAGTAACAGTTCCACTGTAGACACAGCACAGGAGCCAAGCGTGCAGTTTTAACAAAGTTTTATTGTGCATAGATTGTTTGTCAAAGTCTTTCTCCAGTAGAACGTGACTTTTCAGTCACGTCCGTATCCTCTCTCCTCCCCTGCTCTCGGCCGCTTACTGTTAAAGACAACAGATGATTAGATTAACACGTACCACCTGTGAAATCTAATCACCTGTCAGCTGTGTCTCGCCGCCCCATCCGATGGTGCTCGTCCTCACCACCATAGACAGAGGTAGTGACCTTTGCTCCTGCAGGCGCTCTGGCCACACCTCCCCCCACATATGTGTTTTATGTTGCACGATTGCGCCAAGTAAAATTCCTAGTTTGTGAACCCGTTCTCAAACAATGGCAATAAAAACTCTTCTGATTCTGATATACAAAAAAATGTAAGCATTTTGTTAATTTTTTTCATTTGTTATTTTTTGTTTGTAATTGTTTTTTTAATGATTTATTTCAAGTTATTACAATTTGTCTCTATATACATATTTATTTTCCTTTTTTTGAATACATTTTGGCCAAAGGGGACGCATTTCAATTTCTTTCACACACTTGTTATTACATATGTTGGCCAGAAGGGGAGCAATTCAAATTTGTCCTTATTGGGACCATTATTTATGTCCTAACTTGTTCACTGGACCTCATATGGAAGGTACTTTTCCATATGTATTTGGAAATACAAAAACACACACACACACACACACACACACACACACACACACACACACACACACACACACACACACACACACACAGTATGACAATATCTCATTACACCGCTCAGCAGTGTCCGCACACCCTGCGATAGACGTGTCAAATTCTTAAACCCATCCCTTTTTTTTAACTTGAAAAAGTCGAGAGTCGTATTTATACGTCTTTGAACGTGTACTTTAATGTGAACAAAAATAATTCCAAGCGAGCACTATATACATTTGCCATGCACACTACCGCCACCTACTGGTATGGAGGCGTATTTCCTGCCATTCATTGTCTGTGTATTGTGTGTGTTCAGTGCGCAGTGGTAGCATATTTGAACTTGTGTGTCTGGTCTCCCAGGAAAAAGCCATTGTGTGCTTGCCACACCTGCCAAGCCACTTCGTTAGAGCAGGAGACCGACAAAATGAAACATTCCATCAAACAAGTTGGATGGTTGTCAGTCAAAGTGTAGCCAAACATGACAGAAGGCCAGATGCCAGAGAGAGTGAAACTAGAATAAGGCCACCACCCAATAAAAACAGTCTCTGTTTATTTTTGTATTGTTAACAATGGTTAGCTTATTTTTAGATACATGTGGTTATACCCTGCAAATATGATAATTAGTTCATAAAAGCAATGTATTATTAAAGTTAAAGTACCAATGATTGTCACACACACACTAGGTGTGGCGAAATTATTCTCTGCATTTGACCCATCACCCTTGATCACCCCCTGGGAGGTGAGGGGAGCAGTGAGCAGCAGTGGGGGCCGCGCCCGGGAATAATTTTGGTGATTCAACCCCAATTCCAACCCTTGATGCTGAGTGTCAAGCAGGGAGGCAATGGGTCCCATTTTTATAGTCTTTGGTATGTTGGGTCACATATTGTAATTTGATACTATTAAAACTTATTTTTAATGTTTTTTTACACTTAAGTTAAGAAGATTGGTTGTGTAGCTGTTTATTGTCATTAAGTAAATTATTGTAATTTGGTTGTGTTTCCTTTTCCTATGTTTTGGCATTTAGTTCCTGTCCAGTGTTATTTTTCATTCGTCTTCCTGTTTGCCTTATTTTCAGCCACTTTACCTCTGCTTTGAGCAATGATTTTTCACACTTTCTCCTCTTTAGTGATCATGGGACTTACCTGCCTACGATCACTAACCAGGTAGGTATATTTGCCAGTGTCGCCCCACAGACTTTGGTTTATTATGGTCTGTTTGTTGGTCTGTACTTTTGCTTCGATGTCCTGTTTGCCTTGTTTCACCCCAGCGATCTGCTTTTTCATTGCCTTATTTTTGCCGTTTGTATTTTCACTCGTGGTCCACTGCTGCAACCATGGTGGTGCTCCTTTTGTTTGTACTTAATAAACGGACCCTCTACCTGCACGTTCCTAATGTCTCTGCATCCTGGGGTGACACCACCTGCCAACATGCCATTGATACCATTAAACCATTTAAAATTCACTTTTATAAGTAAAACAGGTTGGTTATAAAACTTTTGTAATTGTTTTTGAGTTGAATCATTATACCATCTAATATTAACTGTGGATAACATATTCTTATACTGTATATAAGCATAGTTGTGTATGGGAGGGCAGCCCCTCCCTACAGTATACGCAAATCACGCGCTTTGTAAAATGTCAATGAATAAATGAAAGGGCACGTCCGCAAACGTATTCCTCGCCCCTTTCTGCTGCGTCACTGATACGACTACACAGTCATCGCTTGCCACATCGCGCTTCGAAGTTTGCGGCGCCGGTTTCACTCCAATGCAATTTTCCTTCAAGCATATTCTATGTATTTATGGGGTAAATTAAGCATTTTTAAGCATAAAATGGCTAAATGAACTGAAAATGAGGCCAAACCAATCAGAAACGCTTTGTTTAGTATTATGGCCGCTGATTGGCTTAGCCTCAGGCAGCATTACTATACTGGATTTAACGAGTGTAAAGGGTAGTGTGTGGGTGTTTTTTTATGGCTAGAGGGCCTTGCAATATATATAAAAAAAACAGTTTAGAAAGTTTAGCTATTTAAACATATTCAATAATAATAAAAAATGTGTACCTTTCAAAATATTTTATAATACACATTATAAATTAATATTGTTAATAATAACAATATCAATACTTTTAATAATATGTTTAATACATTTAAATGTTGTATTCTTTTTATTTTTGCACAAAAAAAAATATTTTTAAACAGTTTGATTCCCATCAATTTGTTTTAGTACAAAACATTACAAAACACATTAAATTAATTTTGATTAAACAAGTATAAAAATAGTTTCACATGAAAAAAGTGATGTAGGGTGGTTTCCAAAAAAAATTCTGGTCAGTTAATTTAGCCAGGGGCAGCCTTGTTTTTTTTTAATACTATTAGCCTAAAGCACTTAAAATACACTTTTATAAAAATGAAGTTGCTTATGGTAATTTTTGCAAGTTGATAACATTTTACCAACAATGGTTAACTTATTATTTTTTTTAATTTAAGAAGATCTATTATGTTGTAGTTTATTGTAATTAAGTCAATCACTGTAATTTGACACAATTGGAGCACTTACAATACATGTTTTTATACTTTTATACAAATAAATAATGCTGGTTATGGTAATGTTAATTTTTGTAGTTTATTTACACTTTTATTGAAGTAACAAAGTTAATTTACTTATTTTGATATCATATATTTGATACCATTCTATTACTTAAATATGTCACTACATTATTAGTGGGGTTTTAATACCAATGTATAGATAACAAAAATAGCAGATTTTGTAAAAAAAAAAAAAAAAAAAAAAATTTGATTTTGTATATATATATATATATATATATATATATATATATATATATATATATATATATATATATATATATATATATATATATATATATATATTTTTTTTTTTTTAAACCAAAATTGACAAATCAATTTTGCAAAATTGACAAATCAATTTTGCAAAATCCTCACCAACATTTTTTGCTGTACATAGAAAACAAATCTGTCAAAACAACATTTAGTCAGTGGTGTGCCGTTAGGGCCAGCAAGGCCTTCTCTGCAGAGCCATTAAGGAGACTTAATTGTACTTTATTTTGTTAGGTTTTGCAACAACCCTTTGACAAGGTGTGCTTGTCGCCATGACCGCCTTGTCTCTACTTCTATTAATCATGATCATAGATGAATAAAAGTACATTTTAATCTACTTTCCATAAAGTATTAATCATATTCTCTTCATGTCTTGTTAATCTCCAGTGTTGCTTGTTTTTACGTTAGAGCTTTTTTCCAATCAGAATTCAGCTAGCTTGTTGCCAGCGCTGTATGAATTCTGCCAGATAGACAGTTGATAGACAGTTGCGATAGCCAATCAGATTACGAGTTGTTGACAGTAGCCCATCTAGGTAGCCTTACGCTAAATGCGACTGTGATTGGATTTTCACTTGTCACTCCATCGGGAGAATCCAATCACAAGTTGTTATTTTGCATACCCGGCCAACGGAGAAATTGTCGGTTCTCACTTTTTTAACTCACAAAGAAAAAGTTCATACATTATATTTATTTATTTTTTCCACATTTAGTATGTTCTTTACAATTATTTAAATTTTGACAGTACCACATAAAGGTATGTTTTAAATGCTGATGCGGGTTAATAGATTTTTAAATATGCCAAAATATAGCCTGTTTTGTACACTGTTGAGGTGATTCAATTTCCAATAGTGCACAAGTGTGTTTCTGTATAGTATTTATCCAGCCGTGGTCATGTGATGACATAAATTATGGTATTTTGAGTAGAGATGTCCGATAATGGCTTTTTTGCCAATATCCGATATTCCGATATTGTCCAACTCTTGATTACCGATTCCAATATCAACCGATACGATATATACAGTCGTGGAATTAACACATTATTATGCCTAACTTTGTTTTGATGCCCCGCTGGATGCATTAAACAATGTAACACCAAAATAAATCAACTCAAGTTATGGAAAAAAATGCCAACATGGCACTGCCATATTTATTATTGAAGTCACAAAGTGCATTATTTTTTTTAACATGCCTCAAAACAGCAGCTTGGAATTTGGGACATGCTCTCCCTGAGAGAGCATGAGGAGGTTGAGGTGGGCGGGGTTGAGGTGGGTCGGGGGCAGGTGGTAGGGGGTAGCGGGGGGTGTATATTGTAGCATCCCGGAAGAGTTAGTGCTGCAAGGGGTTCTGGGTATTTGTTCTGTTGTGTTTATGTTGTGTTACGGTGCGGATGTTCTCCCGAAATGTGTTTGTCATTCTTGTTTGGTGTGGGTTCGCAGTGTGGCGCATATTTGTAACAGTGTTAAAGTTGTTTATACGGTCACCCTCAGTGTGACCTGTATGGCTGTTGACCAAGTATGCCTTGCATTCACTTGTGTGTGTGAAAAACCGTAGATATTATGTGATTAGGCCGGCACGCAAATGCAGTGCCTTTAAGGCACGCCCCCAATATTGCTGTCTGGGTGGAAATTGGGAGAAATTCGGGAGAATGGTTGCCCCGGGAGATTATCGGGAGGGGCACTGAAATCCGGGTGTTTGTACGATTGTCTGTACTTCTTCCTACGTCCGTGTACCACTCCGTACAGCGGCGTTTTAAAAAGTCATAAATTTTACTTTTTGAAACCGATACCGATAATTTTAAAGCATTTATCGGAGAAATGTCCGATAATATCGGACTGCCGATATTATCGGACATCTCTAATTATGAGGGGTATTTATTAAAGTCGGACATGTGGTAAACGCACATTTAGTTGATGTTGATCTGACATCTTTAATAGCATATAATGGGTTGCAACAATACTTAAGCATGAGAAATAGGTTCACCAAGGTCTTATTTGGTGATAACATCAGGCTGTGTTCAAACCTGCTTCACATCTGCTGAGACTAATCCACACAATCAAGCTGCCACTCAAAAGCAATTTGGTATCCATTAAATGAGAAGAGGGGAAAGGCCTGCAGGCTTGCCAGACAATTCCTGACAGGGATGGAAGACGACCAGAAGCATATCGATGACAGTTGAAGACAAACAAAAAGCGTTTGACTTATTATTTGATGTTGTTAGAGCGTCTGACAAAAGCAACCTTATTAAAGAAGAAGAGAGCGTTAAAGATGTCGAGGGGAAGTTTCATCAAAGTAGTTTAAAGTGGCTCTGAAAATGCCCTGGCTTAGGGTCAAAGGTGACGTGTTCAGCAGGAAAAAAGGTCAAAGGTAAGGAGCCCTGTTTTAAAAAAACAACAGAATGATCACTTAAACAACTCGGTGTTGTTCCTTTTTTTTTTTTTTTTAGCCATTTTGTTTACTTCCTGTTATATCGCTTGTTTTATTGACTTCACCTGTGTCTTTTCAAGCTAATGAGCCACGCCCCTCTGCCTGCATTCCTCTGCTACGTAGCATTAGCACAAATGTAGCTGAGCTTGTTGCATATTAAATACTCCTTCTGATCAAAAACAAGAGAAGTGTGACATCATTTAACCAACTGAGGTAAGCAACAGCAATGAATTAAACTGCTAGTGTAGCTAAGTCGCCCGCTAGTAGCTAGGTCAATGCTGCCAGATGAAATTACTGGGCTAACATTAGCTTTAGTGCTAATGCCGCGATTGTGAAAATGTTGCTTCACTAAACTTAGGAAGGAAAAGAAAATAATCTGTTATAAATGTTTTACAATTATGATATTTATGTAACATAGCCTTAGCATAATACGTAACACAGCTGTGATATGAGCGACTGGCTTGTTGCTAATCAAACTCATCTATTAGTGACAAAGAACTCGGAGAATTGAGCAACATTATTTAAGAGCCATAAAATGTTTAAATCAGGGGTGTCAAACTCAATTTATGTGGGTGAGGCTGGGCTGCATCAGATATTCCGCAATATATCATGGCACTTTATATGTATATGCAATTCATATACATTCCTACTTTGTATTATATGTATATTTTAAATTTCAATTTTGTTGTTAAATGTAATTACCTGTTTTTTGAACTCTCTCCTTTTAAAATTAGCTGAATGTCACTGAGTCTGTGGTAGTGTTGTCCCAATACCAATATTTTGGTACCGGTACCAAAATGTATTTCGATACTTTTCGGTACTTTTCGATACTTTTCTAAATAAAGGGGACCACAAAAAATTGCATTATTGGCTTTATTTGAACAAAAAAATATTACGGTACATTAAACATTTTTTTTTTATTATTGCAAGTTTGTTCTTAAATAAAATAGTGATCATACAAGACAACTTGTCTTTTATTAGTAAGTAATCAAACAAAGGCTCCTAATTTAGCTGCTGACATATGCAGTAACATATTGTGTCATTTTCCATTCTATTATTTTGTCCAAATTATGAGGGACAAGTGGTAGAATTTTTTTTTTTAATCTACTTGTTCATTTACTGTTAATATCTGCTTACTTTCTCTTTAACATGTTCTATCTATCCATCCATCCATATATGTAATACTCACTTATTATTCTGTTGTTTGGATGCTTTACATTAGTTTTGGATGATACCACAAATTTGGGAATCAATTCGATACCAAATCGTTACAGGATCATACATTGGTCATATTCAAAGTCCTCATGTGTCCAGGGACGTATATTATGAGTTTATAAACATAATATCAATTTTAAAAAAACAAAAGAAGATATTGTGATGCTAAAAAAGATTGATGTAATCATAGTAGTATCGACTAGATACGCTCCTGTACTTGATATCATTACAGTGGATGTTAGGTGTAGATCCACCAATGGCGTTTGTTTACATTGTGACGCCAGTGAGCTACGGTGTGTAGTGAAGCATCTTTAGCTATTCCTCGTCCTGCAGGGAAGATACTTGTAAGAAACTTACTTTATTTGTCGCCATTGAGGCGAGGATTAGTGATTTAGAAGTAACTAAAACACTGCAGACTGAGGATGGACTTTAGCCGCTAGTTAGCTAGCCATGTCTTAAACCAGTGGTCCCCAACCACCGGGTCCGCTGGTCTTTATGCTGTCTGCCCTCATCAGACCTAGGTGCGCTGATTGAAGATTGCGTGCAGCCGGCTGTACTTGCAGCAGATGACATGCTGGATTGCGCATGCGTCGTGACATACGCTCTTCTTTTGTATAGAAGAATATAGCTGGCTAGCTAAATAGAAAATGTATAGCTACATAGATAATGTATATTGATAACTAGCTACAGTTTCATATGACTTTATGTTTTGTTATTGTTGGTATAAATTGGATTGACGTGACACTACAACTTCCACTGCAACTTTAGTTTGTTTTGCTGAATGTCTGTAAATTGGGTTGAAAACATTTTTCGCAAAGACACAGGTAAGTGTAATAAGTTATTGACCATTGGTTAAATGATTATACAATTTTGAGGATAGCTACATTGCTAGCACGTATTACAAACCCTTTCAAACTTATATACCGCCATTTGCACAAATGAGAAGCTATTTTTTTTTTCTTAACAGAACGCCTGAGTGGTACCAGAAGACAAGACACTGGAAGAAGAAGACCTTGGAGCATGAAATCATGTGGTGAGTGCTTACCAACTTTTTCTATAATCTCATTGGTCCTCATGCGTGCATGACTGCGTCTTCCCATGGGAGGCACGCAGCTGACAGCCTGTTGCTAGTATTAAGTCTTGCCTGTTATGCTTTGCACTGAGGGCCCCCCAAAAAGGCGCAGGCAGGGCCGTGTTAAATCTGCTCAATGCAGCCATGATTACCTCTTATCACAACATCGCCCTCTGGGCCTGGAGTTGTGCCAAAGAATGACATTAATAAGAGTTCCTCAGCTCAATGCTGTCACACAACTCTTGCTCGCTGCACCTTAGGAGAAAAAGTACTGGGACTATTAAACAGTGATGTAAGGTAAGGATCAAGACTGTCAAACACAAATACAAATATATGGAATAGAAATTGAAAGAGTAAATGAAACCAAATTTGTAGGTATAACGATTGATGATAAATTGAACTGGAAATCTTATGTAAAAAATATACAACATAAAGTAGCAAGAAACACGTCAATAATGAATAAAGCAAAACATGTCCTGTATCAAAAATCACTTCATATTCTCTACTGCTCACTAGTGTTACCATATCTGAGTTATTGTGCAGAAATATGGGGAAATAACTACAAAAGTACACTTCATTCATTAACGGTGTTACAAAAAAGATCAGTTAGAATAATACATAATTTTGGATTTAGAGAACATACAAACCCTTTATTTATTGAATCTAAAATACTGAAATTCCACAACATAGTGAATTTGCAAACAGCTAAAATTATACACAAAGCAAACTATAATCTGCTACCCAATAATATACAACTATTCTTCTCAACAAAAGAGGAGAAATATAATCTTAGAGAAAAATCTAATTTAAAATATTTGTACACACGTACAACACTTAAGACCTTCAGTATATCAGTATGTGGAATTAAATTATGGAATGGATTAAGCAAAGAAATCAAACAATGTACTAATATGATCCACTTCAAGAAACTCTTAAAACTTAAAGTGTTTACAAAGTACAAAGAAGAAGAACCATGATAAAAATTCTGAATTTATCTCATCCATCCATTCATTTTCAAAATAATCTTACTCATCTCACTATATGAAATATAACTTACTTCACCAATTATTATTTATTTATTTTTATTGTTATTACTTATGGAGTATATTGTGAATAAATTGAGAACAAGAAGTGGACAAAGGTTTTAGCAACTGCTATGTAAAGGAAAAGTGGTAGGATTAAATTAGCTCTGCTTCTTCCTACTCCTTTCCGAACATGTTGAATAGAGAAACTGGAAATTGTGATGTATCATGTTGTATGCATGCATGTTCGAAATAAACTCAAACTCAACTCAACTCAAACTCAACTCAACTCAAGACTGGTGAGGTGCTTTAGAGTTTTTTTTTAAATTGCATTTAATTTGCTCTTGTCAATGTTAATTCAGGATGCCCATTAAGAGGATGACAAGAAAAAGAAGAAAATAATTATCTTTCATAAAAATGTGGTATGGTAGCAACAAGCGCCTGCTAGCTCACGTACGCCACCCCAATTCATTCGGACTCAGTGTGGCCATTCAAAGTACTACAGTGCCTCTCAGTATACTTTTTGTGGATTTAGAGTTCGATTAGCTGGAATAATGAAGTCATGCGCACATTTTATATATTACACACGTTGTAGATTCTACAGTCTGGAAATTCATGCTGTAAAAAATGTTTCTGGAAAACATCATATTGTATTAGCCACGCCCTCAGCCAGCAGCGCTGTTCGCTGACTTGTTTCTGCACTAAAGCCTTGTCTGGTTTCTATGATGTATTCATCCAGTCCACTCAGGACATGGCACACTGCACAACATCTGGTAAATTCATGCACTAAGCAGACAGGAACGTGTATAGCGGCAACCTCATACATATCAGCTTCCTGCACTCAATGGGTCTGATTTACTAAAGTTTTGTGTGTACTAAAACACGTGCAAACTTGATAGCACACACAAAGCTGATCTACTAAACGTGTGCAAAGTGGATTGCGTCTGCTAATGTGGTAATCTGTAAATGTCCTTGCCTATTTCTATTGTCTGCACCATGTTCACTCTCTCTCTCATCCACAGTATGGAGTGCAGCTGACGCAAGGCAGCAGCACACACCTGAGCTTGATTAGCAGCAGCCTATTTTAACTGGCTGCTGACGGCCGGTGAGCGCCGGAACTTTGCCATTGCTACCAAACGGTTGGTCGTGCAAGAGGACTCACTAAGTCGCGAACCTTTCACCTCAGGTTGGCCCGTTTAATCCTAGCCTTGTCTAGCGTTTTATTTTGGTACCTTGTTTTATCACTTCTCTCATGAAGTATATTTTTCCTAGCCTTGTCTAGCGCCTTTAGTTTTGTGTTTTTATTTTACTCTCAGTAGTTTGTTACATGGTGTGTTGTGTTTTCCACCATCGCCATTGTTTTGCTACCTTGTGCTTCCGCCAAATAAAGAGGAAGAACAATTGAAAACCCAAACTCGTCTCTGCATCCTTGGGATCCACATCACCACATCCTAACAGAAAGTTCCGGCCAAAACGATGGAACCCGCAGAGACAGACTCCTGGAAGAGAGCATTGCAAGGCCAAGCTCAAAGGATCAACCAGCAGGGGGACCAGCTTGACCACCTGAGCCGAGGTCTACAGGGGATGTCGGAGCGCCAAGACGCCATGTTGGAGCGAATCAACATGCTGTTAGCCACCGTCGTACCCACCTCGACCACCGTGCCTGACCAGGCATCCACCCAGCCTACACAACCCGCTAGTACTAGCAATATACGGCTTTCCCGACCCGAACGTTTTTCCGGGGAAAAGGAAGACGTAAGACAATTCCTGACGCAGTGTGAACTCCATTTTGAGCTAAACGCGTCCGCTTTCACCTCTGAGCGGGCTAAAGTAGCGTTTGTGATCTCTCACCTGTCTGGCCGTGCTGGCACCTGGGCGACTGCCGAATGGAACCGTCAGACCACCTCCAGCTCCACATACGCAAACTTTTCCAAGTCCTTGAAGCAAATATTCCAACGACGACTCCCAGGTAGAGAGGCAGCGAGATCCCTTTTCCGGCTGCAACAGGGTTCACGACGGGTCGCGGATTACGCGATCGAGTTCCGCACCATGGCGGCCGACTGTGACTGGGGTCCCTCGGCGTTGTTGGACGCCTTCTTCCTGGGTCTCGCGGACGAAATTCGTCATATGATGATCCCGCTGTCACTCCCGACGAACCTGGATGATCTTATTGAGCTGGCGGTGCAAATCGACTTCCGCCTACTAGAGGAGAGGAGGGACCGACGGGGAAGACAAGCCCCACCTAGCAGCCAATCAGCGCCTGCTAGACCCGCCATCTGCAAGACGGAGCAACTCGTCCTCGAAGACACCTCTCCTTCATGGCAGATAGACGAGCCAATGCAACTGGGAGGCCGCCGACTCACCACCGCTGAGAGGGAACGCCGTTTTCGCCTCCAACTCTGCCTATACTGTGGAGGCGCTGATCACCTCATCTCCCGCTGCAAGGAACTGCCACGCCCCGCGGCACGGCCACGAGCGCGCCCTCACTCGCCAGAGGACACGTCCACCAGAGGTCGCCGTTCTCCTTCGTTGGCCGCAGGCAGAATGCAGCTAAAAGGTACTCTTTCTTGGTCTAACCAACAAATAGACATTTGCGCTCTCATTGACTCGGGAGCAGATGATAACTTTTTGGATTTTGAGTTCATGAGACTCCATAAGATGCCTGTTGTAAAACTGTGTGTACCCAAGAGGGTGTATTCTCTAGATGGGCGCCTATTAGCCAGCATAACCCACCAGACACTCCCACTCAAACTGCGCTTGTCTGGAAATCATTGTGAGAAAATAATTTTTTTGATTGTGCCATCACGGTCCGCGCCCATCATTCTTGGGTTAACCTGGTTACAGAAGCATAACCCGAGCATAGACTGGCCTCGTTCGGCCATTATTAATTGGAGTGTTACCTGCCACCTACATTGTCTCCGTTCCGCAGCGGGATCTCACACACCGCCACCTACCACCGTTGTAGAGAACATAGACTTGACAAACGTGCCCACAAACTACCATGACTTAAGAGCGGTGTTTAGCAAAGATAGAGCACTCTCACTTCCCCCCCACCGACCCTACGATTGCGGTATCGATTTGCTAGCCGGAGCGGCTTTACCATCGACCCGTTTGTACAAGGTGTCGAACACCGAACTCAAAGCACTAGAGGAATACATAAACACTTCAATAGCTGCGGGCCTCATTCGCCCCTCGACCGCACCAGTAGCCGCCGGATTTTTTTTTGTCGAAAAGAAGGACAAGTCCCTACGGCCTTGTATAGACTACCGCGCTCTTAATCTGATTACTGTCAAGAATAAGTATCCTCTTCCTCTCCTTGATTCTGCATTTACTCCCTTACAGTCCGCAAGGTTTTTTACTAAACTCGATCTACGTAACGCGTACCATCTAGTTCGCATCCGAGAGGGGGATGAATGGAAGACCGCATTCAACACTCCTCTCGGACATTTTGAGTATCTTGTCATGCCGTTTGGACTTACAAATGCACCTGGCGTTTTTCAGGGCTTCATTAATGATATTTTTCGGGACATGACAGGGCGGTTTCTCTTCGTTTACCTGGACGACATATTAATTTATTCTTCGACATTTGACGAACATGTGCAGCAGGTTCGGTTAGTCCTTCAACGTTTGCTCGAAAATAAACTGTTCGTCAAGGCAGAAAAATGCGAGTTTCACTCATCTTCCATACCCTTCTTAGGATTTATCATTGAGGAGGGTAGACTCAGACCGGACCCTGCTAAGGTCAAAGCAGTAGTAGACTGGCCCACTCCGGTGTCCAAGAAGCACCTCCAGAGATTCTTGGGCTTCTCTAATTTTTATCGGCGATTTATTCGCAATTTTAGTCGCGTCGCGGAGCCACTTACGAGGCTAACTTCTACTAAGGTTCTGTTTGAATGGACACCCGATGCTAATTCCGCGTTCCTAAGGCTAAAAAGATTGTTTACGTCGGCTCCTGTGCTTTGTTACCCTGACCGTTCTCTCCAATTTTTTGTTGAAGTGGACGCTTCTGATTCAGGTGTAGGGGCCGTACTCTCCCAGCAATCTACCAGCGACCAGAAGTTGCACCCCTGTGCTTTCTTCTCTCGTCGCCTATCCCCTGCCGAGAAGAATTATGACATTGGCAACAGGGAGCTTCTGGCGGTCATCTTGGCCCTTCAGGAGTGGAGACACTGGCTGGAAGGAGCGGAGCTACCATTCATCGTCTACACGGACCACAAGAACCTGTCCTACTTAAGGACCGCACAGAGACTGAACCCTCGCCAGGCCAGGTGGGCACTATTTCTGACCCGTTTTAACTTTATCATCACTTTCCGACCTGGTTCTCAGAATGGGAAGCCCGATGCCCTGTCCCGTGTCTACTCTTCGTCCTTGGAAGATTCCTCACCTGAACCTATTGTTCCCCATACCCACTTCATTGGGGGACTCCAGTGGGACATCGAGCGGCAGGTCTTGGAGGCCCTGAAGTCGGACACATCTCCGCGGGGCTGCCCACCAGGTCGGCTGTTTGTGGTTCCTCGGCTCCGTTCCAGCGTTCTGGATTGGGCACATGGGTCAAAGATCGCTTGCCATCCAGGCATTCGTCGCACCAGTTTTATCCTCTCCCAGCGTTTTTGGTGGCCATCCATTCTGGCAGATACGAAGGCGTTTGTGGCAGCATGTCGGGTCTGCTCCCGGAACAAGGCATCCCACCAGGCTCCAGCAGGACTGCTACACCCATTACCCATCCCCTCCCGCCCGTGGTCACACATAGCTGTGGATTTTGTCACAGGACTGCCCCCCTCTGAGGGAAGCGACACCATTTTGACCATTGTGGACCGGTTCTCGAAGATGGCCCATTTCGTAGCCCTCCCCAAGCTGCCGTCTGCTCTTGAAACAGCCCAATTATTAGTGCTCCACGCTTTCCGGCTGCACGGCATCCCCACTGATGTTGTATCCGACAGAGGGCCACAGTTCTCCTCGGCCGTCTGGAGAGCATTCTGCAAGTCTCTGGGGGCCTCCCCTAGCCTATCCTCCGGCTACCACCCTCAGAGCAATGGACAGACCGAGCGGACCAACCAAGACCTGGAGGCGGCCATCCGGTGCACTTGTCATCAGCAACCCGCAACCTGGTCTGAAAGTCTCCCTTGGATAGAATACGCTCACAACTCTCTCATTAGCTCCGCCACCGGTCTGTCTCCATTTCACGTCGCCTATGGTTTCCAACCCCCAGTTTTTCCTTCTACCCAACCCAATGCCGACGTACCATCCGTAACGGCACACCTGCGTCGGGCTCACCAGGCTTGGCGCAACACCAGGGCTGCGTTAAAAAGAACATCGGCCAGGAACCAGGCCTTAGCCAACCGACATCGCACACCAGCCCCACACTACCAGTTGGGACAGAAGGTCTGGTTATCGTCTCGGGACCTACCATTGGCCACCGAATCTAGGAAACTGGCTCCCAGGTTCATTGGACCATTCCCCATTGCCAAGATCATCAATCGTGTGGCAGTCAAGCTCCATCTCCCTAGATCTCTCAAGTGCCATCCTGTTTTTCACGTGTCCCGCATCAAGCCTGTCTCATCCAGCCCACTCAGCCCTCCGGAGGTACCGCCTCCTCCACCCAGGCTGGTTGATGGTCACCCAGCATTTACTGTAAACACCATCTTGGATGTGAGAAGAAGGGGAAGGGGTTTCCAATACCTGGTGGACTGGGAGGGGTACGGCCCAGAGGAACGGTCATGGATTTCGAGATCGCTTATAATTGACAAGGACTTGATCAAGGACTTTTACGTTCGATTCCCAGACAAGCCAGGTAGGCCGCCAGGAGGCGTCCGTTGAGGGGGGGGTACTGTGGTAATCTGTAAATGTCCTTGCCTATTTCTATTGTCTGCACCATGTTCACTCTCTCTCTCATCCACAGTATGGAGTGCAGCTGACGCAAGGCAGCAGCACACACCTGAGCTTGATTAGCAGCAGCCTATTTTAACTGGCTGCTGACGGCCGGTGAGCGCCGGAACTTTGCCATTGCTACCAAACGGTTGGTCGTGCAAGAGGACTCACTAAGTCGCGAACCTTTCACCTCAGGTTGGCCCGTTTAATCCTAGCCTTGTCTAGCGTTTTATTTTGGTACCTTGTTTTATCACTTCTCTCATGAAGTATATTTTTCCTAGCCTTGTCTAGCGCCTTTAGTTTTGTGTTTTTATTTTACTCTCAGTAGTTTGTTACATGGTGTGTTGTGTTTTCCACCATCGCCATTGTTTTGCTACCTTGTGCTTCCGCCAAATAAAGAGGAAGAACAATTGAAAACCCAAACTCGTCTCTGCATCCTTGGGATCCACATCACCACATCCTAACAGCTAAAGGCCTACTGAAATGAATTTTTTTTATATAAACGGGGATAGCAGATCCATTCTATGTGTCATACGTGATCATATAGCGATATTGCCATATTTTTGCTGAAAGGATTTAGTAGAGAACAACGACGATAAAGTTCGCAACTTTTGGTCGCTTATAAAAAAAAAGCCTTGCACCTACCGGAAGTAGCGTGACGTCACAAGCTGGAGTGCTGCTCACATTTCCCTATTGTTTACACCAGCAGCGAGAGAGATTCGGACCGAGAAAGCGACGATTACCCCATTCATTTGAGCGAGGATGAAAGATTTGTGGATGAGGAAAGTGAGAGTGAAGGACTATAGTGCAGTGCAGGACGTATCTTTTTTCGCTCTGACCGTAACTTAGGTACAAGGGTTCATTGGATTCCACACTTTCTCCTTTTTCTATTGTGGATCACGGATTTGTATTGTAAACCACCTCGGATACTATATCCTCTTGAAAATGAGAGTCGAGAACGCGAAATGGACATTCACAGTGACTTTTATCTCCACGACAATACATCGGCGAAACACTTTAGCTACGGAGCTAACGTGATAGCATCGGGCTCAAATGCAGATATAAACAGACAAAATAAACCCCTGACTGGAAAAATAGACAAAAAATCAACAATACTATTAAACCCTGGACATGTAAATACAGTTAATGCTTTCCAGCTTGGCGAAGATTAACAATGCTGTTGCTAACGACGCCATTGAAGCTAACTTAGCAACCGGGCCTCACAGAGCTATGATAAAAACATTAGCTATCCACCTACGCCAGCCAGTCCTCATCTGCTCATCAACACCCGTGCTCACCTGCGTTCCAGCGATCGACGGAAGGACAAAGGACTTCACCTAGCGTCGGCTAGCGCGTCTGCTATCCAAGTCAAAGTCCTCCTGGTTGTGTTGCTACAGCCAGCCGCTAATACACCGATCCCACCTACAACTTTCTTCTTTGCAGTCTTCATTGTTCATTAAACAAATTGCAAAAGATTCACCAACACAGATGTCCACAATACTGTGGAATTTTGAGATGAAAACTTTTTTGTTTTTTTGTATTGGATTCAAAGGTGTACCAATACTTCCGTTTAACTAGTGACGTCCAGTGTTGGGTTAGTTACTGAAAACCAGTAACTATTACAGTTACTAGTTACTTTATTTGAAAAGTAACTCAGTTACTAACTCAGTTACTTACACCAAAAAGTAATGCGTTACTGTGAAAAGTAACTATTTAGTTACTTATTTTTTCCCCCTTTTTTTTAAAGGCTCCCATTAATGCCCTGTTAGCCTTCATTTCAGTACTGTTATTGCACTGGAGAATAATACAATGTGTTGATCAACTTGACATGCATTTGCATCACTGAACTCTGCTAAGCAATGTGGTCTACATACAACACACAAACTCTGCTAAGCAATGTGGTCTACATACAACACACAAAGACAAAGATATGTTTCAAAGGGCCAATTTATTTCAGGCCAGAACAAATTGACAAAACTATTTTAAATAGCTGCAACATAATGGTACTTTAACTTTAACTTTAATTAGATAGGATATTTGATCCTAGACACAACTTAATTTTAACTAAAATATTATTTTCTTTGTGCTCGACAAAAGAAAATAGTGAGAATGTTAAGACACTCGTCTTCTGGCTTAACCATGATGTCACGTTAGTTGTTATGAGAGTAGCGTATGTGTGTGTGTGGCCCTTTAAGATATGACAGCATGTGAGGTGAGTGACGTCAGTGAGTGAGTGGGCGAGAGAGGTGAGGGAGCGGCGACAGTGAGTGCGTGCAGGTGCTCTAGCTTGGTGGATGGCTGCGTCCAATAAAGTCACAAAGTTGCAACAAACCGCCGGCCTCGTCATTCACCCTCAGCTGTAAAGACCCACTTCCGGGTAAAGTGAAGGTTGTTAGCCCCGAAGTACATAGACCCTGGAGGAACGTCTCCCTGCGCCCCTCAACTATGGTATGGGAGCCTCCCCGCCCCCACCCACACAAAGCGCCTCTTCTTTTCCACCGCAGCGCTCCAATAAAACACACTCAGATCTTCTGTTTCTAGCCAATACTACATAAAAAATAACGTAAAATAATGCAGTAACGCATCATGTAGTAACGGTAACTGAGTTACTGAATATAAAAAATAACGCGTTAAATTACTAGTTACCGCCGAAACTAACGTCGTTACAGTAACGCGTTACTTTGTAACGCGTTAGTCCCAACACTGGTGACGTCACTCGCATACGTCATCATATCTAGACATTTTCAACCGGAAGTTTAGCGGGGAATTTAAAATTGCACTTTATAAGTTAACCCGGCCGTATTGGCATGTGTTGCAATGTTAAGATTTCATCATTGATATATAAACTATCAGACTGCGTGGTCGGTAGTAGTGGGTTTCAGTAGGCCTTTAAGTGAGCACAATAAGGCCTGCAATCTATTTTTGCGTCCCTGCCTTTAATGTTATGCAAAATATAAGCTGATCATTTGAATGCCCACAATGTTGGGAGGAGAATATGCAATATATTATACAGCACGCCAAGTTTGATTTATCAACACTCTTCTAGAAACTATGGCCCGCTGAGTGCCTCCAACCTAATTTAAAATGTAATTGACAGTATTACTGCTGCCATTTAGGGTGTTTCAAGTTTATCAATCAATCAATTAATCTATGTTTATTTATATAGCCCTAAATCGCAAGTGTTTCAAAGGGCTGACAATGATTAAAACTGTATTTTACAAACAGCACAGCTTTTTTTATATATGACCCAATCCAAACAACCTTTTCTACTCATGGCGCGAATGAACTGCCACAAAAAGTCAACTCACATGGTCGCACATAACAAACACAACCTGCTCATTGAATTTTGTTGATATTTAAAAAAACGTCCAATACAAAATGACACCCATTTAAATGCCCTGCAATGCATGATGGGAAAAATACAAAACACTCTCTTAGACTTAGACTTCCTTTTTATTGTCATTCACATTTGAACTTTACAGTACAGATAAGAACGAAATTTAGTTGCATTAGCTTGTTGTAGTGCAGGATAAAAGAGCAATAAGGTGCAGATATAAATAAATAGATTACTGTACAGATAAATATATTGCACTTTTGCATATGAATCCACGTTTATGGATGTATGTTATATTGTCTTTATATTCCAGCAAGTTAATCCATTTTTGGGGGGAATTGAGGGGATTATTATGATTACGGCCTGAGGGAAGAAGCTGTTACAGAACCTGGAGGTTCTGCTACGGAGGCTGCGGAACCACTCTCCACACTTATCCATGTTTGCCACATTTTAGGTGCTTTATATTTCTGATTGATAACAAATCTTTAAGGAGGTTGTCACTGAAATAAACAAAGTATAAGTCAAACTTTCACATACTCTTAATATCCATTTAGTTATGTGTATGTACTGTATGTGTGTGTGTGAGTATATATATGTATATATATATATATATATATATATATATATATATATATATATATATATATATATATATATATATATATATATATATATATATATATATATATATATATATATATATATATATATATATATATATGTTACTATACATCCAGTCGGCTTTATGCCCCTGTCTTAATTTTCTTAGCCCAATGCGCCCCCCAAGTCAAAAAGTTTGGCCACCCCTGTCCTAATAGTTATTATTTAAATGAGGCCCTTATAAAAATAAATAAAAGACTTGGCTTCATTAGTTGTTCAAAAAAAGAGTGTCTGTTTTCCAACCAGAAAAGTTTGATATTAGTTTTGATATTATAAGGTTGGTAAACCCTTTCCTTTTTCAATTGTTTAATAAAGTAGAAATATCATGAATCATAGGTTAGAATCTATATGCTACAGTATGTACAAAAGTATCGATTTATCCATCTACTATAAGAACTGCCTTTGAAAAAAAAAGAGGCCCGCAGGGGAGGTTGGAGTTAGATAGCAGTTTTAAAAGATTGACAAGCAGAGACAAGCAACAACATCCATGTCCACAAGACACTCAGAGCCAGCAATTAAGCCAAGCTGCTTGTGTTTAAGTAGTACTTAAATGGAAATCCTTGCCCGGAATGAAGAATGTTTTAGTCACTATGTTGTCACAGGTCCGCCTGAAAAACTATTATCTGACTTATTTTTTTACTGTTGTTAAAGTGAAAAATGCTACATTAAATCATGACTTATTTACTTAGTTTGCAGTTGGTGCACGGCTGTGAGACCATTCTGATATATGTTTTATATGTAAATCCAATTTTTGAATTACATATGTAGCTCCACTTAGTTTGTTCTAGACACCCAAATAAAAATGAACACAAAACACATTTTATAAAGATTAACTATAGTTTTAATTGCAGACAACAATGTAAAATACATTCAACACCACTTTTAGCGTAAAAGACTTGTTAGCGAGTTCAGTAGTGTTTCTACTTTCTTTAATCCAATGGTGGGTTATTTTGCAGTCATACTAAAAAAAATGCACAAAGACTAACGCCCCGTTTACACTGCACACCAAATCTGATTTCTTTATTTTGCTTTAAATGACACAGAACAGATTTTTCTTTGCCAGTCTGATCTTTTTGCATCAGATTCAGGCCTCATCAGGAGGTAGTCCAAATTCGATCGGAATTGGATCTTCTTAAATGTGACTTCAGTCTAAACTCAATGCGACCCGTCGCTGACTTTTACGTCAGCTTTGGGCGAGTGACATCATTCGTGTGCACCGGGAAATACGGTGCCCGCCAGTGGAATTGGATATTGCATCACAAAATCCGGTTTTGGTAAGCAATGTCTTCTTTCCTCGGCTGAGTTTTATAGTGCGCTAATAATAGACTACAGGTAAAATATGAATACGTATTTTGATTCCGAAGAAATAGTGATTGTTGAAAGACCGGAATTGACGCTGTGGCGTATTTGCTTCCATGATACGTATATTGGGTAAATTGTTTACGTAAGTGAGTTGAAAAATATCCACGCTGATGTCCATGTTGCCTCTACTTAACACCCATTAAACGATTAGGACTAGAGATGTCTGATAATGTCTTTTTTGCCGAAATCCGATATTCCGATATTGTCCAACTCTTAATTACCGATTCCGATATCAACCAATACCGATACATACAGTCGTGGAATTAACACATTATTATGCCTAATTTTGTTGTGATGCCCCGCTGGATGCATTAAACAATGTAACAAGGTTTTCCAAAATAAATCAACTCAAGTTACGGAAAAAAATGCCAACATGGCACTGCCATATTTATTATTGAAGTCACAAAGTGCATTATTTTTTTAACATGCCTCAAAACAGCAGCTTGGAATTTGGGACATGCTCTCCCTAAGAGAGCATGAGGAGGTTTAGGTGGGCGGGGTTTGGGGGCGGGGTTGAAGTGGGAGGGGGGTAGAGGGTTGCAGGGGGTGTATATTGTAGCGTCCCGGAAGAGTTAGTGCTGCAAGGGGTTCTGGGTATTTGTTCTGTTGTGTTTATGTTGTGTTATGGTGCGGATGTTCTCCCGAAATGTGTTTGTCATTCTTGTTTGGTGTGGGTTCGCAGTGTGGCGCATATTTGTAACAGTGTTAAAGTTGTTTATACGGTCACCCTCAGTGTGACCTGTATGGCTGTTGACCAAGTATGCCTTGCATTCACGTGTGTGTGTGAAAAGCCGTAGATATTATGTGACTGGGCCGGCACGCAAAGGAAGTGCCTTTAAGGTTTTTTGGCGCTCTGTACCTCTCCCTACGTCCGTGTACACAGCGGCGTTTTAAAAAGTCATACATTTTACTTTTTGAACCTGATACTGATCATTTTGAAACCGATACCGATAATTTCCGATATTACATTTTAAAGCATTTATCGGCGATAATATTGGACTGCCGATATTATCGGACATCCCCAATTAGAACCCTACCAAATATATTACACTAAATATAGCCATTCATCCATTCTATTACCTTTTTTTTCACGTAAAAAAACACTAATTTTGAAGGTGTAGCGACCATATCTATGGTGGCGACTTTATTTTTATTTTGTGGTAGTAGTGACTTCCTTCTTCATTTCCTGTCAACTTCCTTTGTTTTCACTTTATCGAACTGTGCATGCAAGTGACAATGAGGCCACATTGGGGCCTGTGCGCGTTTACACTGGAGTCTTTCTTCTCCTTGCTTATGGTCTCTACACCTCCTTCCAACAGGTTTCTCTCATTACATTCATTACGACCATATTGTTTTAATAATTTTCTTTAAATGAGAAGCACATTGTGCTGTAATGAGATTGATTGGCTGCAAGTCTGGAATTATTTTCTTCTTATTCTTGGCCATTAAACCTTTTGCCTGGAATGAGATTAAGCATTGAGCAAAGTTTAAAACAATGGCCCGATTTGTACCTTTTGCATGCCACATTGAATCATGTGCACGTTTCCAGACTCTTTTGTCAGTTGAAGTAGAAGATGCAATTTAAAATATTTTTTTTTTGTTCTTGGTTATTGGAGAACACAGGATATTACCTCAGACCAACTTAACGTCACAAAGCAATCATGTTGTGGTTGAGGTTAGTGAATTCATATGCATGCATGAGTGAAATAACACAATATGGCTTGCGTGTGTGTGCACAAACAGGAAATCTTCCCTCAGGTGTGTTTAACATGACACTGTTTCATTTGAATCATTACACATCCTTAAAGTCTGCATCATGTAATGCTAAGTGGCTGAGGTTTGCGTGTGTTAAAACACGTGCAAACTTGATAGCACACGCAAAGCTGATCTACTAAACTTGCGTCTCTTGAGCAAAATAAGGAGTGCAATCCATTTAGCATGTCTGTCTTCATGAATATGCAGAATATTTGCTGATCATCAGAATGCCCATAACACTGTGAGGAGAAAATGCAAATACAATTATTTAGCACACGCAGCATAATTTATCAAGATGTAGGCCCCTTCTACACTAAGATGGCTAAGGTTATCCCACCTAACCTTATCCTTGTCCACACACACCCAATGGTCATTTAAGACACTTCCCCCCCCCCCCCTCCGTCCGCCGGCGCAATGCGACCTAGTACGCATGCGCGGAAAATGTCATTTGTCACCTCCAGTGTTGCTTTGTGTGCAAGTTCTTAAATTTAATTTAACTTATCTGAACAATATCGAGTGTTGTGTTATTTCATTTAACTGGAATCCAGTGTGCTGTGGGGCCCTATTGTAGTGAATCACACCTGAGCCATTATACATTAATCAAATCTTTAATGGACATGTGAAAGTAAACAATGTGATAAAGAACATTTTACATCAGTCAATCTAGGGATCTAGATATCTGGTCACAGCATTCATTATTTTGCCTTCACCTTCATTGTCCATTTGTTGTTGGTGACTTTATATACCCTGGGCCTAGACGTCGAGTCCGCGACATACATGGCGGACAATAACTGATACAGTCTGCTTTGCCAGTCCAAATGCATTCGATGTTTTCCGTAGTCTTCCCACGACGGCCAGGTAATACAAAGCACACGCTACCTTATTTTTATCACATCCAGGGGAGCCCGCACTCTCGTTGTCTCACCTTTGACAAATGGACAACGTTTTTCGGTAAGTAGAATCACAGCTGACCTGGACATTGGAAAGTTCTCTTGCCGTCTGAGAAGTGTTGTATCCCAAATAGCTGCAATCGCTTTCTCTTAAGGTATTCATGTGTGATTTCCACAAGCGTCTGTACAGACGGAAGGAGAAACACGGGCATGTCTGGACGACTCGCCTCCATATTTCCAGCGGTTAGCTCTGAGTTACGAAACCGTTTTATTATGAAGCGGGCTGTGGCGCATTCTTTCTGACGTCACTTCCTGTGTGGGGCGCGTCTTTCTGACGTCACTTCCTCTCCGAACTCAGTTTGTAAACGATCAATGAGTCCATGCAAAGCTAAAAGCCGGAGATTCAAGAAATAGACGGCGCGCTTACCCGTGTAAAAAATTATCCAAGGAGGGGAACCTTAAACGATGGTTTAGTGTGGCTGAAACGGGGCTTAGGCTAAATAATTATTTGTTTAATGAGTTATCCGGCTTAGTGTAGACAGGGTCTTAAATTATTCTGCTGTTTTCCGTCTATATTTAGCACGCCTACAAAGGACGTGCAAACTGGCAGTAGCGCAGAAATGGCTGTGAGAAAAGAGTCTATCACGCTGCACCTGTGTCCTACGTTAGGTTGTCAACATATATGGACTGTCAAAAAAAAATGGATATATCGTCTATTCAGCAATATCATGTTAAAGCTGCTGGATAATTTAAGGGTCTAATTAAAACAAATTAAATGTATGCGTTTCGGTGTCTCCTGGCTCTTTTTTAATGGTGTTCTTTTTTCTATTTATGAAATGATAGGTTGATTGGCAACACTAAATTGGCCCTACTGTGTGAATGTGAGTGTGAATGTTGTCTGTCTATCTGTGTTGGACCTGCGATGAGGTGGCGACTTGTCCAGGGTGTACCCTGCCTTCCGCCCGATTGTAGCTGAGATAGGCTCCAGCACCCCCCGCAACCCCGAAGGGAATAAGCGGTAGAAAATGGATGGATGGATGGATGGAAATACATTATTGTAATGTATCTCCTATATGAAAGGACGCATGTTGGTGGACATCCAACTGCAGAGCGCATCATCAGCTGCTAGAAATAGTTTCTGTTGTCTAGATTGCTATTTTATATGGTAGAAAAAGGTGTTACGGATTATCGATGTGTGCTACTTGTTCAACATTGCAAAACACCATAGGTGGGAGGGAAATGAGTGTTTCTATGGGCAAATACTGCAGATACTACACATACAATTTTTATTTTGAAATATAATTTAAATAGGGCGGTATGCCCCACGTTTGCTATCAATTGTACACACAGTCTTAATAGATCACACGCGACACGACCATTAATAGTACCCACAACATGCTGTTTACCACGTGGTATTTGGGTCTTAGTAGATAATGCCCCAAGAGTAATTGGATACATGTGAATTTGGTGAACCCAGACAAGGTTATGCTTTATATATATATATATATATATATATATATATATATATATATATATATATATATATATATATATATATATATATATATATATATATATATATATATATATATATATATATATATATATATATAAAAATAGTGCTCAGGAGATTTTAAAATCTCCTGATGATTGAGGAAACCCTCATGAAACAGGCCTGTAGAGATGAAATAGTCTTGTGATTTTTTCCCACACATACATATATATACACTTGTCCCTTTTGGGGTGTTGGAGCCTATCTCAGCTGCATTCGGGCGGAAGGCGGGGTACACCCTGGACAAGTCGCCACCTCATCACAGGGCCAACACAGATAGACAGACAACATTCACACTCACATTCACACACTAGGTCCAATTTAATGTTGCCAATAAACCTATCACCAGGTGCATGTTTTTGGCGGTGGGAGGAAGCCGGAGTACCCGGAGGGAACTCACGCAGTCACGGGGAGAAAAGATCCACACAGAAAGATCCCGAGCCCGGGATTGAACTCAGGACTACTCAGGACCTTCGTATTGTGAGGCACATGCACTAACCCCTGTTAATTCTCATTTTAATTTGATACATTTTGTTTAAATATATATATATATATATATATATATATATATATATATATTATATATATATCAGGAT